>NW_022748431.1:0-1086 GCF_011630105.1 Anneissia japonica | reverse complement strand
CACGCGTCTTTCGTCCTATCCTTTGGTGCTCGCTTCCTCCGAGCCCCGGGACGCGGACGAGAACAGACGACCGCCGCCGCCTTCGTTTCGCAGCTTCGGTAAAACGTATTTCGAAAATGTTGTCTACTTCGACGACGATCGCAAAATACGATGGAACAAAAGTTCCGATTGCTTTCGCCGATTCGTCGAATGTGCCAGGGTAATTCAGATGTGTCACCCTCGATCCGACATCGTACGTGAACCGGTTCCTCTTTCGAACGAAGCGGCGGATGTGGTACGCCAATTGGTTCTAGATCGAGAAGGTCGTTTTCGAGAAGGAGTAGGAGGAAGAGGAGGAGGAGGAGAAGAAGAAGAAGAAGAAGAAGACGAACCGCAACCGCGACCGTTTCCGAGTGTTTTGGCACGTCCTTTCGAGGAGCACCGCGCGAGAGCCGGAGACGAATTCGAAGACGACGACGACGACGAAGACGTGCGATTTCGGCTGGTCAAACCGGACGACGTGAGACCGTACTTTCCTCGCGATTTCGTCGAGCGTATGCTGGAGCGAATGATGCAGATAGAGAAGCGAATGGTTTTCTTCCTCAGGTCGGATAGGACGGACGCCACCGTCGACGGAGTTGCTCTTTCGGAACGTGACAGAAGACTTTTAGTGGCGGGTAAAACCATAAGACGTTCAAATGACAAGGAGTCAGCATAGGCGATGGTCGACAATATAAAAGATCGATGTAAATCGAACGCGAATTGCCACTGTGCGGAAAATTATTTGATGATATGCAAACTCGACACCGATCGATTGTTACAGCAGATTCATCAAAGGGACATTTGCATAGCCGGATTGAAACAGCGGCTGAAAGTGGCAACGGACGAGACGGAGGACATGCGAAATCAAGTTTCGCATATGATGGAAATGGAACTGAGTAGTCTCGAAGATAGGTTGGAAAGAGTTCAGGAGAAGAACGTATAAATGTGTACTGGAGGTCTGTTTTTCGTTTTCTCCACAACAGGGCAAGCAAACAACAACACAAAAAAAAATGAATATCGTGGAAGTGCCCGTCATGGTTCTTTCCGACATCGTTCGCCGCGCGG
>NW_022748430.1:0-1452 GCF_011630105.1 Anneissia japonica | reverse complement strand
GTCCCATTCTAAATACATCTATAAAATGGAGGCCATTGGTTTGAAGTTTGAAAGAAAGAAAACAGATTAAAGCTATATCCAGAAAAAAAAAACATGTTACATACCTATGGTCATGATGACATCATATCATGACCATATATAGGCACATCATGACCATATTTAGGCACATCATGGCTAGATGACATCACACCATGACAATATACTGTATAGGCACATCATGACCATATTTAGGCACATCATGGCTATATATAGGCACATCATGGCAAGATGACATCACATCATGACCATATATAGGCACATCATGACCATATATAAGCACATCATGGCTAGATGACATCACATCATGACCATATATAGGCACATCATGGCTATATATTTGATAGTCTGGACAGAGCTTTAGTATGAGTACTCTATTAATAAAATCCTGATGATGATTATTATTATAATACAGTACCCCATTATATTTTAACATGTAATTGGTAAGGGCACTTATGAAAAAGGAGGTTTCCTTCAAAACCTAAGACCTCCCTTGGCTTACAGGCTTTGCTGACGCATTAGGCAACACTTCTTTATACCTTGTTTAGCTAACCCGCCACATACAGAACAATAATAATAATGATGACTTGCTGCCATGTAAAAATTAAAATTTAAGAAAAATATAAAATCTTTTCTTTATTTCTACTACAGTATGCCCGATGCTGCCTTGAAATATTCAAAAATTAGATATGATATTTCTTCCTAATTAAATAGATTTAAAACATTTAACGATTGGACCATTACTTCACTGTTTACATTCACCAATAAAATTTTATTATTATTTTCTCCTCCGTCTGGATATATTTGGCAAAAATATTTGCTAAATATAAAAGCAAAATTATATTTTAATATTTTTTTCATCCTCCTCAGATGACGATCTTTGTAACAAAAAGTTTGGGAAACAAATTATAAAAAAAGTGTTGCCTTATTACAGTATCACTGAAATGTGAAAGGAATAATCAACTGAATTCTACCTTAGCAGCGAATGCTTCTTTGTCAAAGAGTACTGTGCCATGTCTGCCATCTTCTGTTGTAGAAAATTTGAAGTCATGGTAAATATCAATACTATTTACATAGGCTCTTCTTTTTCCATCTTGGTTTCAGCATGGAGTTATAATTTTTCAGAGGTTGAAATAAAAACATTTTTTAATTTTTTTCCAACCATATCCTAGTGGTGTAGAATAGTCTTTTGTGATATGATCCTCCGTTATGGAGTTATGAATTTTTAGATAACATGAGGACAAGAAATTAGCCTCAAAGCTTAGGCCCCTATCTTATTTCTGTTGGTTATGCACCACTGGCTTGCTTGGGTTGTAAAAAAAAGGCGTATTACTATTAAAATGCTATTAGATAGGCACCACACGATGCGTGACGTCACGCACTTCAATTAGTGTCATTAGCCAAGTTCAGCCAAGC
>NW_022748429.1:0-562 GCF_011630105.1 Anneissia japonica | reverse complement strand
GAAACAGAAAATATCTGCTTCCTGTAACAGAAAACAAGCCGATACAAAAAGCTGTTTATATACTTTTACAATTCCAGGACACACAGCCGATACACAACCCAAAACCACAAATGCAAACTCAGCCTCGTGAAGAACTACCACAAAAAATCAACACAGATTCAGCCAACAAGAACCCGAAGTGGACGAACTGTCAAACAAAATCCCAAATACAATAGCTCTATGTTTGCAGAGTAATTAAAAAAAAAATGCAAGCGTTGATTGAACATTGATTGGATTACTGAACGTTGATTGTTGAACATTGATTTGATTGCTGGAAGTCGATTATTGAACATTGATTATACATTGATTTTTGAACATTGATTGAACATTGATTGGATTGCTGAACATTATTTATACATTAATTATACATTGATTATAGACCATTGTTATTGGATTGGAATTTATAAGTAAAATGGAAATTAAAAATTGAACAGGAATTTAAGATATTAATTAATATGTTAGAAAAGATCACAATTGAATGAATAACACAACCACACTTTTGACTTAAAACGTTTTATTGCTT
>NW_022748428.1:0-1027 GCF_011630105.1 Anneissia japonica | reverse complement strand
CATAGGTGTCCGGGGGCATGCCCCGAGAAACTTTTGTGGTCTAGACGCCCGAAAATAACATTTGAGGCGTTTTTTTTTTATTTTTCTTTCTTTTTTTCTTTTTTTTCTTCTTTTTTTTACCCCCCAAAAGAGAGCCCCTGCGCATAACATCCTGTAGCTACCATATTCTTCTAAATAACATTCTTTTAGTTTCAACCAGGAGCTTACACTCGCTGGATGATCCTTGTCTTTGTTGGTATTCTATCCAGTGATAATCACGTTCCTGAGTTTTTTGATATTGGTTTGAAACACACTCGCTGAACATTTGCACCAACATTTCTTTAAAAAAAAGCTAAATCTGATGCGAATTTATGGCAATATTCTTCAACATGTTTCCACAATGTACGATTGAAATGGTTATACAACATCCACAGCGTTCCACGAACGCATCTTTTCGCGTAGTAACTCTGGTAAAGTCTCTACTGCGGGTCGTCTGTTTTTGGCAACGTACAATATATCACTCCATGTCCAGCACATTTTCTTGCGCAAAATGAGTAAAGACTCGTCAAGGCACTCTGTTAGCAAAACTACTGTCATCTCTCGCTCTAACCTGTTGATAAATTTCTCCACAATACTTGTATTCACGTGATACTAATTATCTAACCCCAGATCAAAAGCTGGATTATTTCGCACGTAAAACCACCGCAGTCCTTTAGTATGTTCCCATGATAGTACTTTTAATCGGTCACGGTAAAATATTGGTTTTGTTAAAAAGTGTTCTAATTTATCAGCAGTATTAAAATTCCGTCTTTCCTCTAACGGGAATGCGTCATCAAACTGGAAATTAGAAAAGGCGGACTCAAATTGGACTGCCCGGATCTCGTAGAATTGTTATATATTTTGTGCCTGGCTTCATAAACGAGTTCATTGCGGGTCGCATGTACCGGACATGTACTGTAATGACGTTATACTTGTAATTCTTTTAATCACGCGGTTTAACGTTAATAGGTGGCAAAAACATTAGCCTTGCAGTGTTTTTCGTGATATT
>NW_022748427.1:0-640 GCF_011630105.1 Anneissia japonica | reverse complement strand
GCCATTAACCAGCGGAGGTGTCAGCGGGGTGGGAGAATTTTCTTTGTCGGAAGGCCGGGACCCCCTGTCTTTCGACGAACGAATAGGTCGTCGGACCAAAAATTTGTTTAAATAATAATTTTCCCATCCAAATAACGCTATCTTGATTGCCAATCCCTAATATTGTGGTCTAAAAACACATTTAGGGTTAAATTAAGCCATAAAAACTCCCTTCAAGAACCCTAACAGAGATTTTTTGGTTTCGGGCTATCGACCGAGGCTTTGTCGTCGCTTTGGTTCGGACCCCTGCATCAGACACGTCGGACCCCTTGTTGGCAAACATCTGGCGCCACCATTGCCATTAACATCTAAAGAAAAAAAACCATGCTATTCATTTCAAAGGCAACCATAGATGGAAAATGGAGCATGTTTGATGGTCGCTGAGAGGATGTGAAAACACTTCCAGATACCCATAATGCATAAAATGCATTTCATAATTTTCTTGGTTTAATATGCCTTTTTTCATTAAGTACTAGAGTATTTATTAAATGGGTCAGATCAATTAACATCCAAGCAATCATGATTTTGCTTAAGAATATTTTCTGTGACGTTTATTAGGTAAAAAATACCATTCTTAATATGTTAAATAATCTGATTTTAT
>NW_022748426.1:396-603 GCF_011630105.1 Anneissia japonica | reverse complement strand
TTGAAATGGAGGTTGGTTAAAACCGTTGGCCCGACGTTGGTTAGAGGTTGTAAATATTAGATGTAATTGCAAACGTTGTTTCAACGTCACATTACGTTGTTGGCCCGACGTAGGTAAACGTTTGAAATGGATGTTGGTTAAAACCGTTGGCCCGACGTTGGTTAGAGGTTGTAAATATTAGGATGTAATAACAGACGTTGTCGCAAC
>NW_022748426.1:0-241 GCF_011630105.1 Anneissia japonica | reverse complement strand
CTACCACCGTTGGGCCGACGTTGGAGGTTGTAAATATTAGGATGTAATAACAGACGTTGTCGCAACGTCAGAGTACTTTGTTGGCCCGACGTCGGTAAACATTAGTGAAGGTTGGTTACAACCGTTGGCCGACGTTGGTTAGAGGTTGTAAATATTAGATGTAATTAAAGACTTTGTCGCAATGTCATAGTACTTTGTTGGCCCGACGTCGGTAAAAGTTTGAAATAGACGTTGGCTACCA
>NW_022748425.1:0-1236 GCF_011630105.1 Anneissia japonica | reverse complement strand
TAATGCAAAACTATTTAAAATTAAAATGGAACAGCAGAGAAAATCCGATCAGAATGACAAAATAAACTAAGCATCCACTGGAAGGAATCCCAATATCTGCAGACGGATCCGTTTCGGCCTTCCAGGCCTCATCAGTGCAGCTAGGATATAGACCCAAACTACACGTTCGACCAGCTTAGGTAGGGCCCAAACTAGTCCCACGACCACTAATGATTACAGAGCCAAACCAAGGCAATATATACACAGCCCAGGTGTGAATGCAAATAGTGGAATACAAGCTATGTGGCTCGGTTCCATTAGATTGTCCACAAATTCACGGACTAGTGCTGTCTCGTGAGAATTTCGTAGGACGCGATAAGAATGACAAAATATTCTCTGTATCTACTGGAACAATCTGATGACCCTATAGAAAATAATGGCTTCTATCTCCTATTTTGTATATTTTATATTTTGTCTGATAGTCTTTAAGAGGATCATACAACAAGCAGAGTACTGCAGAGTAGAACAAAACAAGAGGTGAGGAAATAACTAGAATTTTAATATCAAGTCAATTGTAGGTGTTGTAGCAGCATAAAATCAAAAGCAATATGAAAATTTCTGGGCATATTTAAAATTATAACAATAATTGGTAACATATTTTTTTCATTTTTTGAGCAAGAAGAAACTTCCTTTGTCTCAGTATTATTATAATAATATATTGTAAAGAGTATCTGGAACACCTAATAGATGACTTGTTAAACTCTTTTCTTTCTATTTTGTTGATATCAGAACACAGATGAGGAGGAGAAGGAGCTTAGTATTTACTGTGTCATCTGGTTCACCGAGAACCATCAGACATTTTCAAATATGTTTAAGAAAGGTATGATCAAATATTTGATTTGTTAGTTAGAAATCTTTCTTTATTCTGGATACTCAGTATTTTTACACTGTTCTTCCCTGAGGTCCAAGGTATTATTTGTTTGTTGATAAGAACTAATCATAGGGTCAATCTTGAGTGATCATGATATACAGTTCTCTGTAATACATGATTACACACTATTGTGTACTGCATAACAGTAGAACAGTACTACAAAGCACAGACCCTATATACAATATATAGGGTCTGTGTACAAAGTAAGCCACAAAAATGAATAGCAATTATTATACTATACAGACATCTATACAGATTTAAATGATTTATTGTCAAAGTAAACCATAAAGAAATATAAAATGGAATTGGTTTTAATGCAGGTTAAT
>NW_022748424.1:0-1214 GCF_011630105.1 Anneissia japonica | reverse complement strand
GTTTGGCCACGCGCGATATTAGCGTTATATCAAAATTGTGACGTCAGAGAAGTTAGAAGAACGAAGAAGCTTAGATTCTACCGGCGCTTGAATCACCAATGCTTTAATTGGTCAAGTGGATGACGTTTGCGAAAGATCCTGGGTTCGAGTCCCGGTGGAGGCTGTTTCAATTTATATTATTCATTGCATTATTCATATTGCGGTTTTTGGCTTTTTCGATGCCTTTAAATCACTAGACCTATATATTTATTTTGATATCGCACTAATATCGCAAGTGACTAAACTGCCAGAAATCCATAAGATACGCAATCATCTGTGCAGTATTTTCAGCTTGTAGAAGCGGTTTGGCGCAGTGGGAACGGTTTGGTTTCCCAACCTCGAGGTCAAGGTTTCAATCCCTTGCTGTATTTCGCTTGTGTCCTTGAGCAAGACACTTTATCTGCATTGCTTCTCTCCACCCAGCAGTATAAATGGATACCATGGCGGGGTTGCTTGCTCCTACGCTAATTACCAGCAGCAACACTTAGCATGTGGACCCAATGACCAGGGAAAGGAACTGCGCTTTATAACCGCAATTAAGAGGCGCATTATAAATGCCCGTACCAGTACCAGTTAGACTTGAATGAGATACTAGTATATTAAGCGATTAAAAGGCATAAATTGAAACATAACAGAAGAGGAATCTGACAAAGAAATAAGGGAAAAAACTTAGCATCCACTGGAACTCAAACCCTGGACCTTTTTGATCACTCTTATTTGGCATGCATTAAAGACTAGTGCTGTCCAATACGCAGGCACATGAGCGTGAAAGATTAGGTGCTTTAATCGAATTTCAATTCTCCCCAAAGGCTCAATGGCCTGTTGCTTAAGGCGTATGCATAAAGGCCGGGATCGAATCTCGGTCAGGGCACCTATTTTTTTTACATTTGCAGATTCCTCTTTTTTAACGTTAAAGAAAAGTAAATACAGTGTTAAAGTAAAGGACATGATAATACATCATGTAGCATAGCTCTCAACGAATGTTGTCCTATAAATAAATAAATAAATAAAATGTGTTATATAATGCTTTTGGCGGAATTCGAACCTGCGACCGCTCGGTGTCTAGGTGAGCGTCACAACCATTAGACCACAAAGGCTTCATGTTTGGACAGATTCAAATAACGCCAGATACACTCTATTACACAACAGGTACGTCTGGAAACAAAACCTGTAAA
>NW_022748423.1:0-1094 GCF_011630105.1 Anneissia japonica | reverse complement strand
AGGCATATGCGCATTCATTTACCAACAAGTTTACACTATTCCAGCTCCGTCGCCAAATTGGACTATAATCCAGTTTGATATATCGACTGCGGTAGTAGTATTACCAATTGTATTGATGTTTCATCTTAAAGGTGGTGTTAGAATGCAAAGACATTTTGAATAAGAGTATTCTATTCTTATGAACAACTGATCCTTGTGTTGTTATAGTAATTTCTTTTTACATTGATTATTATTATTTAATGATCTTTTCTGTAATTTGTATTCGACATCCATTAGAAATATTCTTGCATATCGGATCCTCAAGTCTCCTGGATTTTTGGGCCAAATAAAGTTTTTTGTAAAGCTTAGTGCTGTATTATAGATTATAATGCCTAAGGGTGTTTTTTCGATTAAATATGGTAATTTACATGCAAAGAAATTTTAACATTTTGAATAAGAGTATTAGAAAGCAACTGATTATTGTGTTTATAGTAATTTATTTACATTACTATTATTTAATTATCTATTCAATAATTTGTATTTCACTTCCATTAGAAATATTATTCTTAGCATATTATTGGATCCCCACGTTTACTGGAATTTTTGGTTAAATGTGGCCAGTATACCATTTTTTATCTACAGTATTCTTTGACCTAAGATTTTCAATAATTTTTTTTTAGAGCTTGGTGCTATATTATAGAATATAACAAATGTTTTATTATTAAGGTTGGAAAAAAATATATCTTCCCTTAGAAAAAAATCTATTTTTTACAATGGACCAAAATTATGGAATTCTTTAGATACTACTTTTAAGTCTTTACCAACTCTTTCTTCCTTCAAATCCAATATTAAAAAGGCTCTGGTCTCGGTGTATGGCAAGTAAGTCATCTGCTCTGTTCCATCTCTCTTCATTTTGTACTGCATAATTTAGTATACAGTGAAACTTGCCCAAGTCTATTATTATTATTATTATCATCAACAACATTTTTTGTCATTTTGTAGTCAACTTGTGCAAGTTAAACTGTATTCCTACAATATTTTCAATTTGTTAATTTAAGCATCACATTTGTAACATTTGTAGCATTACTTTCTTCTCTTGACTAAATTTATTAGGT
>NW_022748422.1:0-902 GCF_011630105.1 Anneissia japonica | reverse complement strand
TGAATTAAAACATTATACATAGGTTGGTTGTGTCATTAAAGGAGTAGGACATTAGATGTTACAGATTGTAAACTAAACTAAATACATTTAGTAGTTTGTTGTAAGGCCATAAAGCATTTTTGGGAAAAATCGTAAAATGAGTAGGAATATAATTAATTTTAGAATATTCTATTTACAGCCATTTAAACATATTGGATTTTAATATATTGCATACACAATTGAACTGCGGTATTGTACACTGCGGTAACAATGTGTTTGTAGCAGTACGATACCTGTCTCTTATACACATCTAGATGTGTATAAAATCACTATTATTAACACATAAACATCATGTTGATCATGTGATATCCTGCTACATGACCTACATGCCTGCCAGTCTAAAACAGTTAGTAAAAAAATATGATTGATTTGAAATAAAAGGCCAAATCAGCTATATAAAGTTCATAGGCCGAAAATAATAAACAGTCCAGTAAGATTGTGAAATACATCACTTCAGGACATCAATCATGGTAGGACACTAAGTACGGAGTGGCAAGTCAGAATCAGCAAATACCCGTAGTGCTGAGTGTATTGAATAAGGTATTTTAAAATAAAAGTTTAGGCCCTATGTCGGTTTTTTGGAGTTTAAACATTTTAAAATAATTAATACAGTAGTATTAATATCGGACTTGACTAATTAGGTCTAAAACTCGCCTGGAGAAATGGTGAAAAAGCCACTGGACCAACCATCCATAAAAGTAAAATATGTTACACCCTTCATTTTTAAATTTCACCTACTCAAGAAAAGCTATCAAAATGAGAGAAACTCCCATTCTGATATCTTGGAATAATATAATTCGCTTGGCATAAATTAAAGGTTGTGTAATGGTAAAATACTCACCTTTTTCGATCTATGATTCGAC
>NW_022748421.1:0-820 GCF_011630105.1 Anneissia japonica | reverse complement strand
CTTAGCATACTGTTTATACATTTGTTGATAATTATGAACTGTCCATACAGTGCAGGGTTATCCACATTATGTTTTGAAATTTCTTTTTTGAGTCTTTCACATCTATTAAATGTGTGTAAAGTTAAATCTAATACTGTACTGTAATAGTATATAAAAATATGTAAAACTTTTTCTTTCATCTACCCTTATCAATATCGCTTACAGTACTTTGATGTTATTTAATATATTTATAATATTTTATATAGGCCTGCAATTTACTGTAAATACAGCTATTATATAAAATTATTTTTATAAATCTTTATATGTTTGCACAATACCACTAGTGCTACATCGTGTGACTTCATAATGCTAGTAAAATTCAATGCAGTTTATTCTTTTAAGATATTGAATACAGTTTTTTTTTTTCTACTATTTAAATGATACAATGCAAGCATTTTAGTTTGGTTGTTTGAACTGTGATATATATGTTTAATGTGTGTTAAATAAAGATCTTGAGAATGAATACATTTTGTTGGGATTTCTGTACAGTGGGTTCAAACATTTCATGTTTCCTGATTTGTACATTACAATCATCTTGTAGGCCTATGATTTTTTATTTTTACACTTTTTCTTTATTCGTGAAAAAAAATTTTTATTGATCGAACGATACAGTTTTCTATAAAAAAAAAAAATATATCAGCGTTATTTTCTAGAGAAGTGCTGTGAATTTCTATGAAAATTAATTTTATCAGTGTTATTTTCTATAGAAATGCTGTTTTTTTTTTCTATAGAAAATATAATATATCAGCATTATTTCTAAAGAAATTCTGTACATTTCTAA
>NW_022748420.1:0-616 GCF_011630105.1 Anneissia japonica | reverse complement strand
CCCAGTGAGCTGGGAAATTACCAGAGAGCGAAAACTACTCTGAGTGACGTAACGTAGCTAATTGAGAGCATGGAGGTATTAATGAGAAGGAGATCACTCGGCAAAGCCACGCGCACACAGCGCTATGCAAATGAACCAAGATCAAAGTTGCCGCAGCGCGTAAAGAACGTTTGCGCGATGCCTTTGAAGTCCCATGTGTTCCCCGCCATCAAATTTCAGCAGGCATAGTTGACCAAAAAATTGAACATGACGAAATGGAGAGCACCTTATTTTCTCAATGCGCACTACATACTGTCAATCACTATGGCTGCGCAATCTTTTCTATTTTGAAGCTGATACATTTATCTCTCATAAAATATCAAACATATTAACATTTTCCTCCAAGAAAAGTTTCGAATTTAATGGAACATTTACATGACCTATAAAAGTAGAGTATATTTCAACTTCAATTTTCATAAATTGGCCAAAATTCGCAAATTCTAATTTTAACAGATATTAATTAATAAATGATTAAGGATTATAATAAACTAAGTCATTTTAGGGTTAACGAAGGTTAACTATTCGAAAAATGAATCCAAAATCTGAGTATTTTTCAGTTTTACGCTGACTTAGCTTT
>NW_022748419.1:489-788 GCF_011630105.1 Anneissia japonica | reverse complement strand
AAATAAATGTAAACTGGCTTGCTATACAATACCTTGTACTGTTGTAAATATGTGTATGAGAGGTGCAGGTGAGCTCTGCGGGTATAAATCAGATATTTATCTTCGTATTTTCTCCTTGTTAGATGTAGGCCGAATCGTTGGTTTTGGTATGAACGGGCTACTTTGAAAGCAAAGGTGATGAAAAAAGCTTCCTAAATTATGCCAGAGAGTTTCTGCTAGTGTTCATAGATTAAGTGAGTGCGACTTGAGATCACTGTACATTCTGTTGGCCTAGTATAACGGAAATTCCCTATTGTGTC
>NW_022748419.1:0-429 GCF_011630105.1 Anneissia japonica | reverse complement strand
ACACTGGTGTAAACATGGGTGTGACACAGGATAACATTGACAATAATAATAATAATAATAACACTATCCTCTCGAAAATCTGTAATTTTAAAGTACTCAAAAAAATCTGGATTTTCTAATTAAACTAAGAGGACTGTTTCCAATAGTGTCTAGAAAACATTTTCAAAACAATTTTCAAGAAAAAAAAAATTTACAACTTACAATGCCCGAAGGAAGACTCGGAAACAATGATCACAAGACAATAAAAGGGTGGTAAAAATGGTCAACGGTTAGGTCTTAATAAATATAATTATTGACCGCAAGAGAAACATAACGATCTAAATGAAATGCCGCCAATAGTGCGACGTCATTGTTGAAAACGCAATGAAGTTGGTGAGGTAACATTTATTACGGTACTTTGTCTTGAATATGAATTAAAATCCTATTACG
>NW_022748418.1:0-1172 GCF_011630105.1 Anneissia japonica | reverse complement strand
AAAATTATGCTTAAGCAAAAATACTCTACAAGTGATACTTTATAGGCTTTTCAACAAACAATTATATATTATTAAAATCTAATGTACTTTACAGATAACGAAGATCCTGTATTGACATGTCCACCTGACACCAGCTTATCAACTGACGGAGGAATGTCGACAGCTACTGTCGCATATAATTCTTCGGATGTTTCAGTATTATCACATATAATGCTTCGGATGTTACAGTAACTGACAACTCAGAGGAAAGTCTTGTTCCAACTACCACAACATCATTTCCAGCTCAATTTGTGATAGGACCAAATAATATAACGTACACAGCCACCGATTCTTCTGGAAATACCGGTAGTTGCACATTTACAGTAATGGTTACAGGTTAGTTACATTTCTTTATGTATACATAGACTTACTCCGTATGAAATTATGCTTCAGGAAAAATAATATGTAAGTGATACTTTGTATGCTTTTCAACAAACAATTATGTAAATCTAATGTACTTTACAGATAGCGAAAATCCTGTATTGACATGTCCACCTGACAGCAGCTTATCAACTGACGGAGGAATGTCGACAGCTACTGTCACATATAATGCTTCGGATGTTACAGTAACTGACAACTCAGAGGAAACTCTTGTTCCAACTACTACTACATCATTTCCAGCTCTATTTGTGGTAGGATCAAATAATATAACGTATACAGCCACTGATTCCTCCGGAAATACCGGTAGTTGCACGTTTACAGTAATGGTTGAAGGTTAGTTATATTTTGTTATCTATACATGGACTTACTCCATATAAACTTATGCTTAAGCAAAAATACTCTACAAGTGATACTTTGCAGGCTTTCCAACAAACAATTATTTATTATGTAAATCTAATGTACTCTACAGATAGCGAAGATCCTGTATTGACATGTCCCCCTGACACCAGCTTATCAACTGACCGAGGAATGTCGACAGCTACTGTCACATATAATGCTTCGGATGTTACAGTAACTGACAACTCAGGGGAAACTCTTGTTTCAACGACTACAACATCATTTCCAGCTCAATTTGTGATAGGACCAACCAATTTAACGTATACAGCTACTGATTCTTCAGGAAATACTGGTAGTTGCACATTTACAGTAACTGTTACAGGTTAGTTATATTTCCTTATGGATACTTAGACTTA
>NW_022748417.1:0-1028 GCF_011630105.1 Anneissia japonica | reverse complement strand
ATCGTCATGCCAGCGATCACGTCGCCGTTGTCGACTGGCGATTCGGGAAGTTCGCTGTGTCCGTAAGCGATCGCCGGAAAGAACTTCTTCTTCCTCGGATTGTAGAACACCTTGCGACTGGGTCTGAAGAGACAGGATCTGCGACCGAGATTCTGCCTGGAGATGCAGTCGGCGTCGAATTCCGCCTGCTCCATGCGGTCCATGATGCGGTGCAGGGCGGGGGTGTCCGAGAACATGCGTCTGTACCGAGAGGTGTCGTACGTCTCCGGTTTGAAGTACCAGCTGCGTTCCATCACGTCCGACATGCGGATCGTCCCGTCCGTCAGCACGTCCAGATCTGTCACGCGGATCTCGTTCCAGGGAACGCTCGTCACTCGGTCGAAGCTCGGCCCTCTGGATTGTCCGCGTTGCAGCGGATTGCAGCCGATCACGTTGTAGCTCTTGAAGTTCGCCGTCAGTTCGGACAGGTTCCTCCTGTTACCGTCGTTGACGGTGGTTTCTGGCATGACCATCACGTACCTTTCGGAGCCGTTCACGAGCATTACCTTGGGTGGCGACGACGCTTCAAGTTCGGCACCCGCCGGCGTGCGTATGTCGGATTCGTCCAGTTCCTTCTTGTCCTTGGTGGAGCACGCGTAGTAAACCTGGCGGGTGTGGCCTCCGACGGCGTCCCTGAGCGGTTGCTGATCGGCCAACGCAGGATGAACGAGAATGGTGTCGGGCGGAGCGCACGCCGTCGACGTGCTGCCGTACCGAAGCGAGTTGTCGAGGTCGACGAACGTGGCCATGGTGCCGGTGCGCCGAAGGTTGAACGAGAGGAACTCGTCCCTGTCGCGTTTCCACACCTGATGGAACATGTCGGCTTTGCTCACGTGATCGTTCGGAGTGTTGAACATGTCGACAAACTTGATCGTGGGCGCTGCCACCATGTGTCCGTACACGACGTGCTTCTGCGTCATCTCGATCGAGGTGCGCAGCTGCTTTTCCTTCAGCGCGAATATCTCCCTCAGCGCATGATCCGAACTACG
>NW_022748416.1:0-645 GCF_011630105.1 Anneissia japonica | reverse complement strand
AAAAAAACTTAACTTGCTTAAAAATATAGCAGTTAAGTTAGTATTATATATAGGCCTATATATTTATATACTTATATATACATATACATATATATAGGCATATATACTTGCATCTTAAATATATATATATATATATTATATATATATATATGTATATATATATACTTACATCTTATAAATGCGTAATAATAATTGAATAGTTTACATACAATAAAATAAATTTGACAAGAACAAAAAAATATTTTCATAATATTTATAAATCTCTAATTTAAAAATGTAAAATAGATAACTGCAAATACGTACAATTAAACGAATTAATAAGCCAAATCGTAGTTTGAAGGCGTATGCTCGTAATAAGGTCAATCAACATATACCATAGAGCTATTACTCTAGAGTGCTGACAAGATGGCGGAGCAATGCAGAGTTGTGTATGTGTACCATCCAAGATGGCTGCCGTAGGAAAGCGCCACCTTCAGGCTTAGTATACATATTATTACCATAAATAAGCCCTCTCACTGAATATTATTTTATTAATGATAATTAGTATTGATGATGACAAATTATTAAACTGTCGTAGCCAAAAAAAAAGGCCAAGTAGAGCATCTTATTCAAATATTAAAAAGAATTAAAATCGTGTACATTACA
>NW_022748415.1:54187-57285 GCF_011630105.1 Anneissia japonica | reverse complement strand
TAAATAAATTCATCGGTAACATGATGAATACGTAGGAATGACGACAACCACGATAATAATTACGGTGTTGTGGACGGTGGCTACATGCACTTTCAATGTTACATATTTATCATCATACCGTCCGCAACACCGTAATTATCGTGGTTGTCGTCATTCCTACGTATTCATCATGTTACCGATGAATTTATTTAAAATTATAACAAAAATTAAAGTGAAGAACAATCCGATGTAATTAATACGAAAATCCAGTAGATAGTCGACCTCCTACCGGAGATTATTTAGAGGGCACTGACAAAAAAGAGATAGATCCAAAGACGATAAATTTATTTCTTGTTTTGTATATGATAACCCTAAAAAAATATTGTTATAAAATATACTCGAGTAAAACTATTTCCACAGTAAAACGTTTCACGTTTAATTTTAAAAATTCACAGAAGGTATATTTCGTAACTGTTACCAATATGATTAAAGACATTGGCCCAGGGAAAACACTAAATCCAACTCTAATCGGGTAACCAAGAAGCCCAAATCAAGAAAAATTGTAAATGAAACTAAAGACTATAGAATAGTATGATAAGGGAATATTTATTGATGAATTTAAAACGGTGCTGAATGGATATGTTTGGTAATACTTTTCACTTTATCTATTATTGCAGATATTTTTATTCATGTTGATAAATTATTGTACTTGAAAAAATTAAAAGTGTTTTCTGTAAACTTAAAAAAGAAAGTATATATAATGTCAATTATTGTAATTACTTTTGTATATATTGTAAATTATTGTAATTACTTTTGTAAATATAAGAGAAATATTTTATTTTTGTAATGTCTAAAGATATTATTGAATATTTTGTAAATTAATGGTATTACTTTTGTAAATATAAGAGAAATATTTTATTTTTTGTATACTATAATTATATGACAGATTGATGAAATCTGCTTTGCTTATCGATGAAACAGAAATATAAAGCTTTTTCATTATTTGAAATTATTTCTTTACCGATAGTGGAATAGATACACATAGTACTTAACATACAATTTATTTCTTGACACGAATTTTATTTTATTTATATAAAACTTATTTTCTTGACAAAAATCATATTTTCTTTACATTAAATTTATTTTCTGTACACAAATTTTTCGTTTAATACATTTTTATTTCTTAATGTATATGATTTTACATTGTTTTTTACATAAAATGTATTTGCTTTACACGTTTCATTTCCTTTGCATAAAAATTCATTTACTTGACATAAAATTTATTTTCTGGACACGAAATTTATTTTCTTGACACGAATTTTATTTTTCTTACATAATATTAATTTACTTTACATAAACCTTTACCTTTTTAACATTCAGAAGTTTAAAATTATATTTTCTTTAAACGAATGGCTTATAAGTGTTATATACTTTATTCCAATATTAATTTGTAATTTTAATATTTTCCATGTATTTTAATAAACTTCAATGTGTTCTGCAATTTAGATTAATCCTTTCATCTTATTTGTAAAAAATCTCTTTAAACTTTTTATTAACATGCAATTTGTAAATATAAGAGAAATATTTTATTTTTATCTTTTCAATGAGTTTGTTTTACAGTATATTTTATGTTTAGTTCTACTGTTCCTTAATATCTTGCGTTTGCAGGAATCAATGTGATATTTATTAATTCAGTGATTAGAATTTAACTAGGTTTATATTTTACAGTTTTTACAATTCCTTATTTCCGCATTTTAAATGAATACGCCCTTTAAAAGTAACAAAATAATCGGCTATGGAACTGTATTTATCATAGCATTGTTTACCAACTCTATGATATGGACAATTTTATTTTTCTATGCCGAGAGTATTTTGAATATATTTCTTTAAAGTATTTTGAGTTATTTTTTCTAATTATTATTTGTTTGGATTATTTTTGTTATATTCTTTCTGTTTTGATTGTATCCGAGGATATCATAGACTTTACTATATATTTTAAAATGTAAAAATAGGTATTAGGCCTATGAATACAATTTCTATTTTTGCGGTATAATAACTCGCTTTTAATTTTTGCACCCATCATCGCCATCATCATCATCATCATCATTGTCGTCAACTTCGCCAACATCATCACCATCAGTATGTCTGTCAATATAATCATAATCACACCATAGTCAATATCATCACCCTTTGTAGCATCATAATCACCTCCACCATCATCCTCACTTTGATTTTCATCATCACTACCATACCGTAGTCACTATCATCAACATTCATCTCATAGTTGTCTTCACCAACATCAATACCATCACTACGGTGACCAAAATAATCACAATCACTACCATAACTACTATCAACAACATTTGTAGCATCCTAATAACATATACCATCATCCTCACTTTGATCACCATCATCAATATCATAGTCACTATCATCAATATCCATCGTAGTTATCATCTTTGTTATTATTATCATCACCAACAACAGCATCCTCATCATCACCACTGACACTTTGCATAATCCATCAATATTGTTTATTATCTTCTTAAACATTATCACCATCAACAGTATCGTCATCATCCTCATCGCAAACGTCATCATGGTCGTCTTCACCATTGTAACCAGTTTAAATTATGATTTTACCCCTCTGAAATTATCAGAATTTTCGGGTCGTAGTATATCTATAACTTATTATCAGTTTTTTTCTTGCTGTTGTTGTTTTGTATCTACTCCACTACCAGCATACAATATAAATTTAAATAATGAGTGAGAGGCATACAATTTGGTTTCAGCAATAAGCAAGAATAGATTTTCATTTATTTTTGTTTGTAGCAAACTAATAATATACATATCGTCATAAAATTTACATTAATTTACAAATTCATAAATTAAGAGTTTTTAGCTTAGCAAACGCTCTTCAAATAATAGAAATTACATCATTGGGAAGCGCATCGATATATTTATTGGTAACTTTAGTCGTGAAATATCTCTACATCCTCGTTTTTAATGTTCTATTGAATCTCTCTCAACAACACTAGCCTTTGTTTCATTGTTTGTCATAAAGAAATGTATGTCTTGTGATTTAAGATATGCTTGAACCTTTTTTCTTATACACATCT
>NW_022748415.1:51858-53849 GCF_011630105.1 Anneissia japonica | reverse complement strand
TTTCATTTACAAATTTTCAGCTAAGTTGAATATGTCTCTTATACACATCTAGATGTATCAAACTAATAATATACATATCATCATAGAATCTACATTAATTTACAAGTTCGTGAATTCAGTGTTAGCTTAGCAAATATTCTTCAACTAATTGCTTAAATTTCGTTTTGGTATGGTCGATTAATGCCATAACGCTTCCCACTTTGAGCAAAATTGTATGAAGTTGTTTGATCTGATCACTATTTTGGATGATAAAACCAGTATTCCTGATTACATGGATCGGTATCTAGGCCTACAAGAACATCGGAATATGGGGCCGTGTTAGTTTTCTCATTGTAATTTTCTTCTGACGCTGAACCGCATTTATCTGCGCATTGTATCTTTTTTTCCTCAACTTGTTTTCTCTTTCCGCCATTATCATTTTCATCCGTACCATTACCGCAAACATCTTCACCATTAAGTTCTTGTAACATGTATTCAAATTTTTTGGCTTGTCGTAACATATCATACCACTGATATATTGGAAGATTAATTCCTTTGCTCGAATTCTCATCTCTTCCGGTGTATATGGTTTGAGATCGATTTTTGTTTTTGTTTTCTACAATCTGTTTCATAAAACATTTATGATCGTAGGAAATGTCTATCCTACAAACCCTACACACGTAAATATCGCTTCTATGACCCTTACGAAGAATACGGTTACATGTTTTACACGATTTAATTTTTTGACAAATTGATGTTTTATCCCGTTTTACGGTTGTTTTATGATTATTAAAGCATAGCTGATTTTTAAAAAGTCTGTTAGTCTACACATTCTACAGAGTAATCAGAATTAACAGAGGCTGTACAATAATTAGATTTACATAAATTACACACATATTCATATGTTTAAACTTGTTATTATACCCTTTTAAACATTTGTTGCAGAAATACATAATTTAAAAAAAAAAAGCTGTGATACTAGAAATCAAATCAAAATGATTATCATGAAGATATAAATAAATTTGCTTTTGTTTGAATTCCCCACTAAATATAACAGTATTTAAATTATCTTTAGAAATAACAATGAGTTGATAATTGGGAATACTCGTCTGAAACGCTTTTAATTCGTTAATGCCACAGGGTCCCTTTCTAACCCCAGCATTTCTCAACAAATGGAGAGCAGCCCTTCCCTGTTTACAGCGGCCTTTCCTCACATTATCCCATCTTTGTCTATTATTAATTTTATCCTCAATCATTAAGATCCCGGTGACGATCGCTCTGGCACAACAGATATTCTCATCCAACCCATTGTTAATTCTAATGAGACATCTACCCCCAAATTCTTTACCAATCCCTTTTCTTACCCTACCACCCCCTATAGGCATTCTAAAATGCAAAACGTTAATTTTTAAAGTTTCATTAACAAAGGTATCTGCTTGAGATTGTAAGACTATCATTATAGCATTAAAAACAACTTCAGGGGGCATGTGATCCCTACGACCGAAAGGTGCGCTTCGCTCATTGGTTGATTTCAGTCAGACGTCATACGTACCAGAGAATGTTTTGATCTTTTCATTATACGTTATTATTCGTCAGACTTCAACGTGACTGGGCCTGTCATTAGAAAAACTATGCTTTGCGTCATCAGTTTGAAAAAACACGCTATGCGTCATCAGTCAGCTTATCCTTTTTGGAACACTCACATTCTCAACAGTTCTTTTCAGAGCTACTTAGATAGGCGAGACATACATATAATTCACTCATATCCTTGACAAAATGTTTTGAATAGAAAAAAAAAGTTGCTACAAGACTTGACGCTATCCCCAGCGAAACGTTGATTAGAGGAGTCTCTGTAATCCTATTGTGTTCAAAGTCAAAGTCAAAGTCAAAGTAAAACTTTATTCATCCTTCAACGAAGGAAACTGAATGCTCGCATAAAACTTTTAAAAACAATGTACAATCACATAAAAAAAATATTCATAAAATTAACGTTTAAAATGTGCATTAAAAAG
>NW_022748415.1:48869-51796 GCF_011630105.1 Anneissia japonica | reverse complement strand
AAACGTCTTAATATTCTCATTTGAATCAAGCGATACTTCTCTTGTCAAATTATAAAGATGTTCATCGCATGCATTATACATCTTTTCGCAATAGTTGAAAAAATTACAGTTCATATCTCCTCTATATTTCATATTATTGCCTAGTTTATATGCTACAAACGCTGAATTGATTTCTCGTGCAATTCTTTCAGTTTCTATGTTTATATTTTTTCCTCGAATAACCTCAGAGTTGGTAGTAGCAGTAGATTCGGCTTTTCCAGACATTTTTCAAAAATAATATAGATAAAAACGCACCTGACGTAGAGTAACACGAACTTATGATAGTTTCTTTTTGTTGTAATGGAAAGATAATCAAGTCTCCTACATCTCCTTATTTTATAGAGCCTACACTACCATCAACAAACATACGTTAATTCAAGTATTTTTATTATTATCATTATTATAGTCCTAATTATTTACGAATATTTTAATTTTCATCATTATAATTTTTTATTACTACCATTATTTTAAATATATTATTTTACAACTGTTATTAAAACATACCCCCCGCTTTAAACAAAGAATAAAAAAACGTCACTCAGATATCACGGACCCGTACATATCACGATTTTCATTACTCACCAGGGCCCTTATCTCGATGGAGACGTTGCTCATTGTTTAATCTCACTAAGACGTCATGTACCCGGACTTGTCTGTGTACGTCTCTCATTGGCTAATTTCACTATACGTCATGTACCCTCAAATCTATCGGTTTTTCATTATTCGTCATACCATGGTCAACGTGTTTGGAACAATCTTTTTGAAAATCCCGCTTTCGTTAATTCACTACTATAGGAAATTGTGTAGAAAAAAAGATTGCCTTTTGGAATAGGAATTTACATTACTATAAACTATTAGTGAAAACAAGATGAGATCACCCTATGTAAGTTTTATATTATTATTATTCAACGAATCTTATTGTTTGTTTTCTCCCTAACTAAACTAGACATACTGAAAATAAGTTAGAAATTTAGATTTGTATTTTCATTTACAAAACGCTTCCTGTCTCTTATACACATCTAGATGTGTATAAGAGACAGTATTATTATTATTATTATTTAGCGTTGAGACATTCTCAACAAAAACAGTTCTTTTCAGAACTACTTAGATAGGAGGCTCAGTGATACCCTATATTCTCATTATTATTTACACACCCGCATTATGCAAATTAATATATCAATATTATGGAAATTAATATTAATTTTATCAATATCGTTATTATTTACACACCCGCATTATGCAAATTAATATTTCAACATTATGGAAATTAATAAACAACCATATATAGATTAATATACCAACATATGCAAATTAATATACCAGCATATTCAAATTAATATACCAGCATATGCAAATTAATATACCAGCGAAATATGAAAATTAATATGCCCGCATATGCAAATTAATATATCAACACTATAAAAATTCATACCCACATAATTATGAAATTATTATGTAATCATTCATGAATTATTAATGGCCTCAAGTGTCGTTATTTCTACTCAAGTGGCCAATAATAATTAAATATTAAAAAGAAATTCAAAAGAGATAGAACCGATCCACTAGGATGGAACATATACAAAGACACACAATATGGTACAAACTTGCATTGAACTGTCTTCATAAAGCTTGAACGAGGATAAACTTTATAAAAAATATATATTTCATCCGAACAATTTAAATTACTAAATGTAACTGTTATCTTTTAAATAAACTTTACGTCAAATCGGCTAAAGGGAGAACATAGATTAAGTGTTTAGTGCAAGTACAAACGGAAGGTACATGAGAATCAAATAGAATTTAAGCTAACAAAAACAACATATCCAAAACAAATCTACGTTAGGCCTATATTAGGCCTAGGCACTATATTGAAAAAAAAATTGTAAACTTTTCAAAAATTCGGCCAAATAAAATTTGGCCGTGACTTTTAAAACGTTACGGCCAGGAAAATTTGTATACGTCCAGATTTGAGAAATCTGGCCGTCAAAAAGGTCAAATGGCAACCCTGCTAGGGTTTGCAGTAAGGGACTGACTATACGTACAGCGGCTGTGTATACAATAAAAGTGGTTTTGTTATATGCACAGCAGGATTTTTAAAGATTAAAAATATGTTGCATCAAACAAATTAACAACAGAAAGCAATAAAATAAGCCACTGTGCGTATAAGATACACAAGTTCTTTATATACACAGCCGCTGTGCGTACAAGATCCGTCCTGCCAATTATATACACAGCCACTGTGCGTATAAGATCCGTGAAGTCCATTATATACACAGCTGCTGTACATATAAGATTAGTTCTGTACCTTATATACACAGCCGCTGTGCGTATAAGATCCGTTAGGCCATTATATACACAGCCGCTGTGCGTATAGCCTTGTCCTTGCAGTAATTTTGCATGACGTCACTAGAGTAAGCCACACCTCCCATCCCTCGCCTGATTTTTAAGTCGTTTGGTCGTATTAGCATTGACCTCGGCGATGTGGTGTGGGTAAAAAGTGCAAAAGGAAATTTTTGAACGAGGTCTTTTTGACAGTCATTGAACCGAAAGTGTAGTCCAGTCCAGAAAGGGTATGTACAAATATTATAGGTTACTAATTCACACAATCCCACATTTTGTGGCAACTTAAGAAAAAATCTTTACATTTTGACCCATGCATGAGCTTTTAGGCCTAGATTTAGTAGGAGACATTTATAGTTTATGCAAACGCAAGTACGCACTTAATTTACTAGGCCTGGGGGTCTATGCATTACAGTGCAATAATAATAATAATTTATTGGCTCTCTCTTTCAAAGCAGAGGAACACTCTCACGCAGGAGAGGTTCGACCATACAACAGAACAAAAGTTACAAGTAAAGATAAATTCATAAAAAAAGAGACAATAGTAA
>NW_022748415.1:43600-48786 GCF_011630105.1 Anneissia japonica | reverse complement strand
AAAAAAAAAAAAATAAATAAATAAATAAATAAATAAATAAAAAAATAAATAAATAAAAAAATAAAAAATAAAAATATGTAATAATAAAATAAAGTAAATAAAAGTAGATAAATAAATAAAAACAAGCACATAATATAATAAATGCAATGTGAAATGCAGTAGTACTAGTAATACTCAGGACTAGCATTGTTTTAGTTACCATATGAGAGTTTCCTGTGTTAAAAACATGATTTACTATACTATACTATAAGTCTGTATATTATCGGTACCTGGAACAGTAACAACACGAAAGTACTATATGCTACTGCACTGTAATGCATAGACCTATTTTAATACACTTTTTTTTTTCATCTTGATTTCAGAGGTCAAAAACATTTTTCACATTAGACCAACCCGCCCTCGATAAACTAACGTTAGATTTTCGGCGATCTTCTGATCTGTGCGTTACCATGGTGTTCCTATTAAAAACCCATTTAGCACTGTTGCTTTCAAGGTGTTTGGGAGTGTTTGTCAAAAACCTCATTGACCAATAAACGCGTAGTTGAAATCGTGACGTTGCCATCTCTGGTAAGAGAGCAGTGACCGGAAATCTGTGACGTAGCGTCACTCTCAGTATTTCAGTATTTATTTCAGTATTTATTGAACTCACTTTTAGATCAGTGGCACACACCTAGCAAGGTGGTGCGTCCATACAATATACATAAAATGAACAAAATGTAAAACGATCTTACAAGAAAATTAAAGATAAAGAGATTTAAAAAAAAAACAACTTAATTAACTTAATTAACAAATTAATATAAATGTAAAATTAAACAATAAGCTTAATGATGTAAAAAAAAAGAATCAAATTCAAATATGCAGTAAGCAGTGTAATTATCGAACAGAGTAGTAATGACACAGTTTGAGAAAGGTATACATTTTATCGGTTACAAGATTCTTTACAGCAAAATAAATAGAATAAAATAAAAGATACATGATGAAATGTAAAACAAATTGAAACATCGGCTCCTCTTACCCCCTCCCCCCAAACTGTAGATTACCCAAAATTAATTACATGAAGTAAAATTCAAAGTGCAAATCATAGCAAAGTTCGCAACAAAAGAAAAAGTTAAAAAAACAAATGGGATCAAAGAATCAAACACAGAATTTAACAAAAAAAAAAAAAAAAAACTTTAGGGTAAATAAAAAAAAATAAAGTACTTATCTAAGTTTAAAATGTACTGTAAATTAAAACATAAAACCACAATACCGTAGTAAGCAAATTTTCTACAGTACCGTATTTTTACATTTAGTAATTATTCTTCAGTTCAAATTTGGGGGGGTTTTCTTGTAAAAGTCTGTTCGGGCTTCCCAAGCCTTCTGTAAATATGTTTTGCAGCAGGTGTCAACAAAGAATGAAAATCATTCATCAAGAATTAGGTCAGTCTTAAGGCTTTCAAAACATTCCTCTCTTAATTCATTTAAACTATTACATTCTAGTATGAAGTGTACTATAGTTTCTTTAGTGTTGTCATTACACAGTTTACATATCCCCGAATTTGTAGGCGACCAGACTTCTTTTCTACCCTCGAGGTTTAGCATATTCGAGCGAGCTTGAAATTTTAGACTACTTCGTTTAAAGTCGGTTTGGTCAAGAAGATATGGTTCAAGCAATGGTTTTTCTTTATACATATTATAATATAGTAATGAGGATTTTGATTGTGCTCTTTTTTGCCATTATTTATTGTCGTTGTTTATAATTTCAACTTTTAACTTTAGTGACCAGTTAAAACTCGGTTCATTATATAGTATGTCTTCCATATTACATTTTTTTAAAGTTCCTCGGACTTGATTTAACCATCCCCATTTCAATTGTTTGTCAACCAATTTTATTGCATTAAATAAAATTTTTTGTCCATCTACTATCATCCATTATCTGTAAGCGATATAGATATTTAACACGCGAGTAATTATGTAATGATTCAATTGACTGTCACCCTAGATCACCGTAGAGTGCTTCCTTGGCAATGTTTCGCGGTGCTTTTAGAATGCTTCTTGCCATTAAATATTGCAAATTTTCAACTTTTGCCTTTGCTATTTTACCGTTACAAAACCAAATCGAACAAGCGTAGTTAATTGTGGGGATTCCAATGGACTTCCATAATAGATCCCCGTAGTATACCCTATTGAAATCATCTTGTTCATTTATGATTGATTTAATGTATGTAATTACGCGATTGCCCTTTTTAACTACTTCATTGATGTGAGAATTGTCAGACATCGTACGTGAGATTATCACACCTAGATATCTGTATTTTTCAGTTTCAGATATGTAACTGTCACCTAACCTCCATTTTTTATGTATATTGACTCTTTGTCCGGTAATAAGAATATTAGATTTACTGTAGTTGAAAGACATTTTCCATTGTTTTGAGAACTCAGTAGTGATTTGTAAAAGCGTATTGAGGTCTTCTCATTTTCACCAATAAGAACAACATCGTCTGTGCCCAAAAAAGACAGTTAAATGTATTGTTAAATATGTTCACTCCTAAATTCCTATTTTGTAACATTTTACATAATTCATTATTATAAATTGAAAATAAAGTTGGGGAAAGAGAACATCCCTGTTTTACGCCCTCTTCAATGTTAAAGAACTCAGTTTCAATATCACCAAACTTTATTTTACAATTAATATTTTCATATGAGTTTCGTATTATATTAAATAAATTTCCTTTTATACCAATCGCGTTTAGTACTTTCATGAGACCCTCCCTCCAAACCGTATCAAATACCTTTCTGAAATCTAAAAAGGCTAGAAAGGTCTTCTTCCCCTCAGCTTTGCGAGTGGCGATTATACTCTTTAAAGTGAAGATATGGTCTTCACATCGCCTATCTCTACGGAATCCCCCTTGTACCTCAGTTAATAAATCATTGTTTTCAATGAATTCAGATAAAGTTCGGGAAATTATTCTGCTATAAACTTTTGCAACACTGGAGTTCAAAGTTATACCCCTATAGTTGTCTAAGTTATGTCGGTCGCCTTTTTTAAAATATGGGGATGATTGTGCCATTGTTCCAATCATCTGGGATACATTCTAGAAAAGCGAGCCTTTTAAATAGTTTATATAATGAAGTGATCATTACTTGACCTCCATTCTTTATCAATTCATTAGTGATTGTGTCTATGCCTGGGCTTTTGTTGTTCTTACAAAGCGAAATCGCATACCTTATGTCATCTCGTGTAAACGCGAGTTTTTTAAGAGTCGGGTCATTAAATTCTGAGTTATCTTTAAGTTGGTAATTATTATTTGTAAGGGTGTAATCATTTAAGTTCTCATTTTCTGAATTACGTTCGTTTTGCTTAACGTTTTGAAATAGCTGACAAGTGTTGATTTTATCATTGATACGTCTGATGTTACTTTGTCAGTTCCTGGAATCAAAATCGATGTGATATTGTTACTTTGCTTATTCCCTTTCAAAGTTGACCAGAATTCTCGTGACTGGGGTCCACATTTTCCATTATTTTTGAGCATTTATCTACTCGTCTTTTCATAACTTTTTGTCTTATTAAAGTTTTACATTCATTACGTTTTGTTTGGTAATCTTTCCAGAGGATATCACATATACTTTTGTTGAAATCTTTATTGTTTATATTTTTATAATAATGTCTGTGTGTACGACAAGCGTCTTTTCTTTTTTTAATAGCAATTTCAATTTCATTATCAAACCATGGTTTGCTATTAGGTTTGTTTTTATATCCTATAGTATTTTTTAGCGGAGAATAGGACGCGAGATTTCCATGTGTCCCATGCTTCATTAGCACTTAACTGATCAGGGTCCCAGTTATTAAATCTAGAAACAAGATCTTCTTGGAACGGTGTCCAATCTTGATCATGTTTTATATTCCAACAGTAATCAATGGTTTTCACGGTTTGAATTTTGTGTGTTGGTTGAATATCCATTTCGATAGTGATCATATTATGGTCACTGCCTAAGTTGAAAATACCATGGTCATCAGTTAAGAATTCATTTATGTTATCGTAAACATTATTTGACACAAGGCCATAATCTAGTATGCTTTTGTGTTGGTTTTGGAACCAGGTAAATTTACCAGTGCATTTATCACTACAGTTTAGAATAAGTAGATCGCTATCATTACTAAAATCAATAAGGCCTTGGCCGTTATAGTTAGTAGTATCATCACCGTTGGTAATTAAACTACCAATTTTACCATTGAAGTCTCCGAGTATTATAATTTTTGCTTCCTCATTGTTTTGACTGATCTCTATACTCTCTGCTAAGAGGGCAACATACATTTCGTCTGTTAGGTTGTGATCGGTTCCTTCACATGGGAAATAAGTAATGGCTATAAAATAATTTAAATTAGTAAAATTGTTAGTGCCCTTAGGCATAGTGTACATTTGATTGTGGAGTTTCCATTTTTGTCGATTATTATGTCAAATGAGCATTGATCGTCAAGACATGTTATCGTCTTAGTTGTAATTTTTTTACTAGTACTAGTACCACTAGTAGTGGGTTTTGGGGACTGTGCTGCAACAGGCTGTTGTGTTGGATTCATAATGGTGTTGTTGAATGAAATTCATTCACAATTAACTAGTAAACTTGAGATGATAATAGACAGTTACCTTCATGAAAAATGTCTGACACCACAAACACAATGACCAAACAGCTGGGCTTCACTGGACTCAAACAAAGAGATTTAAACAAAGGGCTTGTGTCCTGTATGGGGCTTGGTGCTTTGTACCGCGTTGAGGTTGGACTAGGCCTAGAACATTCTTCGGAAGACAGACTTGTAATTTCATCTAAACTCTCAAGCCGAAGTTAGAAAATTTGATATACAGTCATTCCTCAGGTTCAAGTTCATATATCAGTTCCATTATATATAATGTTCATTGGCTCATCGGCCAATGAACGCAAAGTTGAAATCAGTACTTAGCTTTACTCGACATCTCTTTAATTACGAGATGTTACATAATACAAGATGGCGTGTATTTGATTGCTTTGAGTATAATAATAATAATAATAATAATATTTATTGACATTACACTTTTACATCAGTAGTAAAACAGCAACTTAAAGCTAAACAAATGAAAGAACTTATGAACAAAGAGTAAAACAACAACTTAAAGCTAAACAAATGAAAGAACTTAACGAAAGAAAATACAACTTAGATCTAAAATAAATCA
>NW_022748415.1:29888-43550 GCF_011630105.1 Anneissia japonica | reverse complement strand
ATACAGTGCCCCACCCAAATATGTGTATATATATATATATATATATATATACATATATATATACACTCATATATATATACACATAAATACACACACACACCCACACATATAAATATACATATATACATACAGTACACATATACATATATATATACACACATATACATATAAATACATACATACATACATACATATGTACACCCATATATACATACACATACATATACATACATATATACATATACACACACATACACACCCACACACACACACATACACATACATATATATTATACATATATACAAAGCGTTATAAAAGTATATAAAAGAAATTAAATTTAAAACATAAAAAAGAAATATATGTATTACTAAAGCAACAATGCATTTAACCTATTTTTACATTTGATCTTCTATCCCAAGCTTTTTTAGCAAATGTTTTACAATATCTGTCAAATGCAGATTGAACATCATCATTAAAGAGATTATTTCCCCCCCCCCCAAGAACAAAATGAATTTTATCATCAATATCAGATATATGTATATACTTTCTTACATAGAGTCTATAATACAATTACTAAAGTTAACGATACGTCAATTGATACTTGTCTTTGGAAAAATCCGCGGTATAAACCATATCGTAGGCCTACAGTAACTCCAATGACAGGATTATTCTCTGATTTATATCAAACTCAAAATCAGTTTTCAAATAACAAATTTAATTTATAAAGTGAAATAGAAAGAGAGAAAAAAATGTTGAAATTGAAAAGTTTTCATGTAAATTAAAATCACAAATGTCCTAGTACACGTAACGTGTCATTGCATGAAAAAAAAAGTCCATTTCAGGCTTTCTTGGGTGATCCATAGTTCAAGCAAGTGCTGCTTTATATAATTAAAAGCAAAATTAGAAAGCAAGAATACATGTTTCCTATGATAGTTAATTCATATCCATTTTTTATCAACATACATTTAAGAACTTTCTATTATTAACCAGTTACCTGGTAAATGAACATAAACTATCTGAAGCGGAAAAAATATGACTTTATTTTATCCAACATACTTCAATAATTAATTGATAGCAATAGAATCATGTACGAAATGTTAAACTAGTACATTTCTTACTATATAAATAATTACACGACAACAGTTGCGGCAAAAGTTATACAAACCAGGAACACGAAATACTTTAACCAGTAATTTTACGACAAGAATTCATTTTGCTTCAAATTGCACTGGTTTATAATTGTGGCAAAGACAAGCAAAACCAGTCACTCGTCGCAAAACTCGATTTTGAGTTATTAATACAGTGTTAGAGAGTAGAATAATAGCTATAAAATAGTAAAAAAAATCATTCAAATCGGACATTTCCTTATGAAGTTACAAGTGTTTAAACACACAGCTGTTTAAAGAACAATGTATGAGAAATCAGCCTTCAAAGTTTATGATTTCAGGCATTTCTCATGCAGAAACTATATTTAAATCCTTAAAAAGTGTTGTTTTAACATTGAAAATAAAGTAAATAACAGCATAGAATGATGTGTACATATATACGGTACAGGTTAGTTTAGTGCAATAAAAATATTATGTGGAGTGTGTCAGATGATTGGTTCAACCTCTATTAGTGAGGGGGGACAATTGTTTAACATATCCCCAAAAACGACAAAAATGTAGCTATAATCTTAGCCTGGGTTCCAGGCCCTTAATTTTAGGTCAGTCACTCTTTATTGCACTTAGTGCGCGCCATACCTAATTTAATTGGCGTCCCATACTCGATTTCTTTTTTTTCGAATTAGGGCCTGGGCAAACGATTCATGCGTGCAATTTCCCACATCAGATTTGATGTGGGATATCGTATGCATGACTGATTTTGTAAATCACGTGATTGGCTAACTTCATGCATATTAATCAATCTTGGTAAATTTTCAAAATTAAAGATGCGGATGTCTCGACTGGAACAAACTCCAGTTCCCTTTTGGCTACCTACTTGAATTAAAACAGTTAGTATAATAGTTCTGGCCTGCTGAGAACGACATGGACTGATAACCGTAGGCTATAGGCCTACTTGGAACCTTGCTCACCACTAGCTGCTACACCACATCTAATTGTCTCGCGCCAATGGATTTGGTACGTCATTCTTTTGGCATCCTGGTGCCTGATTTCAGTGTTTTACAAGTCGCTTATTCCGTCTATAAATTAACTTTCTCGTTGGTGGCGCTGTCCAGAATGAGAAAAATAATAAAAAATAAGAGACTTCCGTCTATAAATTAACTTTCTCGTTGGTGGCGCTGTCCAGAATGAGAAAAATAATAAAAAATAAGAGACTTGTGGCAAGTCTACTATAATCTATATACAAATGGTTATTACACTTAAAAAATATTTGCCCTTCAATGCAGAAAATTGTGAGGGGTGGGTGCAACAACTTTTATTCCTTATGTTCCTGAAATTTATAGCAATGTATGTAATCGAGACTGTCTCACATTTATTTTACGAAAGTACTCATCCAACAGAATAACACAATCAACATTACGTAACGTAACGAATCGGTCTTATGGTGATATCACACTGTTATTCAAACAGCAATTGTAGACAGTGGTAGCACCTCCTGGGAAAATCACAAAAAAAAAGTCATCAAACGAATTTTTAATTTGTATTAAATACCTATATATGTAAAAATGCCGTCCCTATTAAGTAGGTGCTGGAGAGCACGAAATAAACATTTTTTTTTTTAACGTTTTACACAAGGTTTTCTATTAATCAGTTCATCATTTCAGGAATCCAGTTGACTTTAGACATGATAACCTCTTAAAAATAGTAACGTTGATGATGAATTTCATGATAAATTTAAACAAAAAATAAGATAAAATTTTTCATCAAAAAGGTGCAAATTTTTTACAGTGAAAAAGATTATTTTATTTAAGTAATGGTTTATTAGTTTTAGGCCTATATTTTAATCAATATCATATTATTCTGAAGTATAGTTTCCCATTACTCTACCCATCATATACCGTAATGGTATCACCAAAACTAAGAAAACTCCCCTTAAAAAATTAAGGGGATACCTAAATTGTTATAGCCATATGCAGGTGACACCCCTATTAAGAGGACACATTTTTGGTCAAGGTGGTGCCCCTTAATAAGGGTTCGGCTACCTAGGGGTTACGTGCTCTGTCTCTCTCTGTCATATTATCCCTGTGTTATCCATTTAAAATTCTGTGCTACACATTTGCAAGACTGCCCTACCTTTGAAAAACTGTGCTATCCATTTGAAAGTCTGCGCTTTCCATTTAATAAACCACTAAAACTGCGAAGCGCATTTGAAAAAAAAAGAAAAGAAAATGTGCTATCCATTTGAAAGTCTATGCTACCCCTTTGCAAGACTGTACTACATTTGAAAAACTATGTGCTATCCATTTTAAAGTATGTGCTTTCCATTTGAAAAACTGCGCTAAAACTGCGATGCCCATTTGAAAAAGTGTGCTATCCATTTGAAAGTCTGTGCTACCCATTTGAAAGAAGGAGGCTTTCCATTTAGAAGACTGCGCTACCCATTTGAAAAACTGCGATACCAATTTGAAAAACGGCGAGACATATTTTGTAAAACTGTGCTACCCATTTGAAAGTATGTGCTACCCATTTGTAAGACTGCTACCCATTTACAAGAAACTGCGATACGGTACCTATTTTGGAAAACTGTACTACCCATTTCAAAGTATGTGCTAACCATTTTTAAGACTGCTATCAATTTACAAGACTGAGCTACCCATTTTAAAACTGCGATACCAACTGTGCTACCCATTTGAAAGTCTGTGCTACCCATTTGTAAGACTGTGCTATCGATTTACAAGACTGCGCTACCCATTTGAAAAACTGCGCTACCCAATTGAAAAACTACGATAACTATTTTGAAAAACTATGCTACCCATTTGAAAGTCCGTGCTACCCATTTGTAAGACTTTGCTACCCATTTACAAAAAACTGCGATAGGCCTACCTATTTTGAAAAACTGTGCTACCAATTTGATAAACTGCGATACCAACTGTGCTACCCATATGAAAGTCTGTGCTACCCATTTGTAAGACTGTGCTATCCATTTACAAGACTGCGCTACCCATTTGCAAGACTGTGCTACCCATTTACAAAAAAACTGCGATACCGGTACCTATTTTGAAAAACTGTGCTACCCATTTGAAAAACTGCGATACCAACTGTGCTACCCGTTTGAAAGTCTGTGCTACCCATTTATAAGACTGTGCTATCCATTTACAAGACTGCGCTACCCATTCAGGGCCGCCGAGAATGACCATAGAGTCCGGGGCACATTTGCTGCCCGGCCCCAACAAGGGAGAGACAACTGTCACTGCCACAAATCATTGAAGATGACAAGATGTTTTTCTTCGAAGTTCTACGATATTATGGCTAGTCTATTTAGTTATATTAAAGCAAAAATATCCCTGGTTAGTTTCATCGTGAAAGAAATATGACTTTTTTTAAATATTAAAAAAATAGACTAGCAGACTGGGCACTTGCCCCGTAAGCCCCGGCCTCTCGGCGCCACTGTACCCATTTTAAAAACTGCGCTACCCATTTGAAAAAACTGCGCTACCCAATTGAAAAACTACGATACGGTACCTATTTTGAAAAACTGTGCTACCCATTTGAACAGTGGCGTAGAAAAGTATTTTTCATTGGGGGGGGGGTATGATTGGCGTTTTAGTCAGTGTCGTAACAGGCGCGGGGGGCGGGGGGCTGCCCCTCCCTTGACGGTTTTTACCGGGCTGACCAAGCCGTCGTACCGGGCTGGATAATAAGAGAAAAGAAAGAGGGGATAAGGAGGGAAAGAGAAAGGGAGGGAAAGAGAAAGAAAGGAAAAGAAAAAGAAAGAAAAAGAGAAGAGAAAAATAAAGACAAGAATAAGAAGGAAGATATCATAATGACCAGACTCACAACACCCTGCAATCCCTTCACCACTTCAAAAAACTGCCATTACTCCTTTGATCTATGCTGCCCGATGGCGTAACCACTGACGGACAAGGGCAAAATTTCTGTCTTTGAAAAATCTTCCCCACCCCTTTATAAATGCCCTTTTCATCCCCTGAAAGTGCCTAAAAACCTCAAATTTTGCGTGCATTTCTTGTTAACATGGGCCAATTTCCTCTAAAAATTGCACATTTTAGGGAGTTTTGATCAATTCCAACGAAATTAGAATTAAAAACACCGGGGGAAAATATCCATCTTTGGAAAATCTTTCCCCACCCCTTGACAAATGCATCCTCTGAAAGTCCCTAAATTCTCAAATTCTTTGCGCGCATTTCTTGTTACAGTAGGCCAATTTCCTCTATAAATTGCACATTTTATAGAGTTTTCATCAATTTCGACGAAATTAGAATTAAAAACACAAAAATATTCTGCGCGCTTGGCGGACATTTTTAAGGCTTTTTTAGGTTTATGCTTTTAAGTTATTTAAACACATAATAGTCCCAAACTCAGGAAAGACATATTTAAGATGGATCATTTTAACCTAAAAGAAGGGCCTCAATGATGAGGCCCATTGATGGTGAAAGAATATGTTTGTAATAAATTAAACCATGATGAAAAAACTTATATTTAGTTTCAAACACACGTGTGTGGCCTATATTATTAATAAGATAAGCTATGTGCCGTATTGTTTTCTATATGGTGAGTGGAGTGGGTATGGTAAATTGCTAACCGGGAAAATAAATATCCACTCTGACCCAAGATCCCTGTTACGCGCCTGGTGTTAGCGCCAATGTGTGCCCTTGTGCGGGCAGGGGATGTGAACCCTCTGAAGCTGGAAAACTTGTTTTTGCGAAATAAATTGATGCAATTTGCTATTATAGGCCTAATCAATAAATTCCTCATCAACCTTAAATATTCTTGGAATTTACATAACATTAATGATGTCGCACACACCCTTCAGTGTGCAATGTGGCTCTCTTTGCAAGCACATCTAACATCTAAGGAAAGAAGAGCTTAGATTGGTACCAGATAAAATAATTTTGTTATCAACACTAATACATTATGCTAATTTTCATCTTTGTAAGCGCATAAGACAGTGCAAATTATTTCTGTGACAGTCTTTTGAAGTGTGTAAAGCTCCATTTTATCCAATACATAGTCGAAATACTGGGGGGGGGGGGGGGGGAATGATACAATGGACCACCCACCCCCTTGTCAAATATTGGGGATATATCCCCCACCCCCGGGATCTACGCCTATGCATTTGTAAGTCCATGCTACCCATTTGTAAGACTGTGCTACACATTTACAAGACTGCGCTACCCATTTGAAAAACTCCGCTATAAAATAGATTCCTGTGAGTTTCTGCGGCTAGGGGGCTTAGTTGTTATAGTGATAGACAGGAACTTAAGAGAACCATGAGAACCCATCTCATAAAGTGCACTTACTCAAAATCGATGGGAAGTCAAGCCGTCATCTATGTGAAATTATTCGAAATACAGGGCTCAATTTTATAGATAATAAATATGAACCAATATAAATCATAATTTCATGACATATCGATATTTATTAGGCCTATCCTTTTAAATTTTGGATGACCTAAGGTGAGACTACCAAATCCAAAAATACAACGGTCACCCGGGTGCGACGGGTGCACCCCCTTGGATACATTTCCAATGTTTCATCCCGGGAGATGCTGAGATAAACACTCTTTGTTCAAACATTACAATGAAGTCAGTAACTGAAAACAATTATTATTTTAAAAATGTATAAGTGATGTTAAAAATGCTTGGTAATGTACTATGATGTAATAATAATAATAATAATAATAATAATAACAAAATTTATCATATTTTTCGATGTTTCCTCTGTTATTATTCTGTGTATGGAGACCCACTCGATAGTTTGTCATGATTTACTGTACCTGTCTGTGTTGTTTTTACTTTTACTGAGTTGTTTATGTCGTATTGGAGACAAAATAAATGGAATGAAGTATAATGAAGTCCAACTAACAAAACGTATATAGTATTTTTAAACCGAAATCTAAAATCCCGACTCATCATTCTCATTGTTTTTACCATCGTAATATTTTTTACTCAAGTCAGTCTTCACTCTTGGTACAACTGCTGAGCTTATTCCCAGAATGATAATCGGTATTACAAGTTAATTCATCTGTATTACTTTTTCTTTGAATAACCGAATGAGCCGATTCGCGTAAGATGTCCACATAGGTTTCGGTATACTGTACAAAATACAATGCCACTGTGTACAATAAAGTTATCTTGGCCTGGTTACGTAAAGGCCAACTCAGACAGCGTCGGCCGACGCAGCCCGACGCGATTTGTTGTCGCGTCGGGTCTGTGTGAGTTGAACGCAAACGCGATGGTGTGCGTCGGGGGCATTCGCGTAGTAGAATATTAAACGTGTTTAATATTTCTCACGACGGCTTAAGACTGTCCCCGACGATAAATCGGGTCGTGCTGCGTCGGCCGACGCTGTGTGAGTTGGCTTTAACACCTAACTAATCCTTCTATAATGGGTCTATAGTATTGCCAGTTTTTTTTATTTCCCACCAATTAAAATATTAGACTATTCGATTTATTTCTTTTATAATCCTTCTTGTTAACTTATAACTATAATTAATTAGCAATCTCTTATTTGAAGTTAAATTTCGTGGATTCATTGAATATAATATACTATAGTGATTAAATAATTATTTTGAATAAACCAATATACTCAACAACAATCAAATAAATAAATACGTAGGGTTAAATTTTAGGTAATGTATATTTTTTACTATTCGCATATCGGACCGAGTATGATATACTATGTTGAATGTTTAAAATAAATCATTTTACCTTGAGTGTACCGTACTCGTGTTGTTTGTGTTTTTCTATCTTAAGAAAAACACAAAATTAACAACTGTAAGCTTTAACTTCGAGATATTACATTTTCATTTATTTTATTTCGTGGAGCAGAGCCGTCTTTATTTTTACATACATATAGAGAAAACAGACATACAGATACCTTGGTCAAAATAAAAGGTATCCGAACTTCTTACCATTTACCTACTTTAAATAATGATTGTGGTTTACAATCGCTTACATAACACCTATTCATCCAACCATAGAGAAAATAGAACAGAAGGAGTAACATCGACTTTATCGCTTATCTTTAATCCAATTAAACAGTGTATCTCTTTATACACACAGGTCCTCGCCGCTTAAGTGTAAACCCTTATAGACGCACTGGCGTTAGTGGAGTACTTAATACACAAACAATTAAACATTAGAAATACAAAACACATGCGCAGTTCATTATCCGCGGTTTGTTTGTGTGCGTGTTTGGTGTATTTAGATAGAGTTATTTTCGGCGAGAACATACATACTTTAAACGTCAAAATCGGCTTAAAATAACTGTTTCTTTTATCAGTTGTAAGTATTTGCTTATTTTTATTGTAAGAACGAAAGTGATGTCAATAAATAATGTTTGCAAAGGGTCCCGGTTGTCGCAGGTTAATAAAATTTAGTTCAGACGAAAGTAAAAAGCTGTATCTTTCATTCGGTACACGAATTAACCGTGTCCGGTCATGTCCGGTCGAGTTATTAAGATCATAATGTTGCCCCAAATCTGTTCGTTCGGCCTCTGTAGCGCGCTCATGTGTAAGCCTAGGACTACGCTTAGTCTCATTTGTAGTTTACGTCCAGGTCTTCACTTTTACGATTGTCAAGTTTGGCCCTTCAAAAACGAAAAAATTTAAAAAACACAGTTCACTTTTTTACTTACTTTGCCCACGTATTCTTTTGTTTTTAATAATTATAAATAACGAAAATAATTTTGTTGTAGGCCTAGGCTTTATAAGCCTAGGCTAGCTGTCTGCTGAGTCCTGCCCATGGTCCTACCTATCATTTTCATTTAAAAATCATTTTCTCCAGGCTATGGGCCGACCGATTATTATACAGTAATTATATTTATTATTTAGCCATAGATACTGTAGCCGAGTCTTGTCCATATCGACAGGCACACATTTTTTATTTATTGGTTTTGCAACAGTTTTTCATGTTGGAAATGCTTTTTATTTCATTTTGTAGAATCATGAACAACCACTCCATCTGAGGTCTTCCTGAGAATTTCCTGATGATGATGGCAAGAAACACCATTGACGAATTTCATCTTCGAAGAAAGAAGAAAACCAGATCATGTGTGGCATGCCAATTTTTTTTCCAAACCGAACGGTTCTTTTCAGAACCACCAAATTACAAATGAGATTTGTAGTTGTCTTCTTTGCTTGTCATTATTCTTGAAAAGTAAAACAATTACCCTAACAGTATTAACTCACCATTCATCATACTCACTATCTGATCAAAATTATGTACATTCATCACTTCACTAAAATTTCATCTGTGTATGATGCAGGATACATTTTAACAAACAAATATTACACTTACGGTACCTTTAAGTCTCGCCTGTGTATTTATTACCAATTTAAATTTCTACTATTTACATAAAGCCCATCCAACAATTTATGACAGTTCCTTCCTTTTTTAAAACTTTGCCACTTTCATTCTTTTAACATACACTTTTAAAAAAGCATTGGTTTTTATCCAACATTTACAACTATACAGTAGTTGCTTTAAAGCATTAAAAAATTGCGTCTCCAGGTCTGTTCTATTTTCAGATGAAGGCCACTTAATTGCTGACCCTACAGCTGATAGCTCCGTGATTTCAACTTCGTGCTTACTGGTCAATAAGAGTGACCTACATTACGGACTGCAGGACAATGCATTACTGACTAGGTGACAACTTCATGATGTCAACTTCGCGTTTATTGGTCGTAATTTTTCTTTAGTATGATTTTCTTTTTGTTTTTCATGTGGTTTTTGACAGACTTTTTAAATGAGTTTATTTTTTTATTTTCTTTTTTTTTTGTTATTTTAACATCACTTCTTATGGCAATGAGGAAAAGCCGTGTTCTGTTTTACAAACAGACATCATCATTGTTTGTTATTACTATAATATTATTAATATTATTATTACTGTGTTAGTATTATCATTATTATTGTTTTAGGTTGTTTATTATTATTATTATTATTATTATTATTATTATTATTATTATTATTATTATTATTATTATTATTATTTTTAATACAGAAAAACAGGATGTTCAGGACTTTGTCTACTGTTAAGAACAATGTCAAGTTTGCTTTTCTGTCCATAGTGGGCAGATATCAGCAAACCTCCGCTGTCAGATACCACTACTACAGCAGGCTGCTGGTCGGGAAATTGGAGCCATTTTCAAATGTAAGGTTAAACTCCTCCATATCAACCTTCGAATATCAGAAATTGGAACCACCTACTGCAAAAATAACTTCAGCTGATCTTGACGATGAGGCTGGAATGGTAAATGTAACACTTTCGAATAATGAAACGCGTCAGTATCCTTACGTCTGGCTGTATGATAATTGTCAGTGTGATGTTTGCAGGAACCATACCTTTTCCATTCGAGCAAGTTGTTTTACAACCCTTAACGTTGATGTCAAACCTCAGCATGTCCAGAAAATGGATGAAGGTTTGGAAGTGAGTTGGGGTGATGGGCACTCGTTTTTGTTTCCAGAGAAGTGGATTGTTTCGCATACATTTCCAGCAACGGTCAGTAACGAGGTCTTACCGTGGAGAGAGGTTGTTGAGTACTGGGGCAATGAAATGCAGAATAGGGTGCCGACATTCAAGTACAGAAGTCTTATTGAGAGTAATCAAGCCTTGAATCAGTGGCTTGAGGCGATAAAGGTTCACGGTATTGCTCTTATTCCGGATGCTGGTTCAGACATAGAAAATCTCGAAAAATTAGCAATGAGAGTCGGCTATCCAGTTCCAAGTAACTTTGGGTAAGTAAATCTGCTACCCACCTCAGGTTTATAAAAAAAAACTACCACTGAATTTATTATAAGTTTTCAGGGGCCTAAAGTCTCCCTTAACTCGCGGGAGTCCGAAAATCAGGACGGCCTCCTGCACTCATGCAAGTAAGCAAGAATCTTCTGGGCCCGTACCAAAGAAAACTTGCATTCAAATATAATTCTGAGAGTGGCCATTTCCGGTGCTATAATCATAAATTTTCTTACCTCAGCCTGCTCCAACCATGGTGGGGCTGATTAGTCTCCCCCCCCCCCCGCCATACCCTTCGAAAATGGCTTCTTCCAACAAACTGTCAACATTTACAATATGATTGTTTTTATAGACATTCTTTTGAAGTCCCCCATTTTAGAGAGCCTAGTGATGAACCGCATGAAGCAGCAGCATTGCCTCTTCATACAGATCTAGCGTTTGAACGAGTCCCTGAGGTACAGTATACAGTAATACATTTGCATTTATATAAATTGGCTATAATATATTTATATATTCTTCTTATAGGCTTATTTATAAAAACTAGTTTCTGTCAATGAAGTGGATATATTTACGTCACCGTAAACAAATCCGTAAACGATATATTTTTGTAAATGAAACAACACTTGCGCAGTCATACTTTAATAAACTTGCATTTTCAGCACTCGACATTAGCGTGGCCTCCCAGGTTGTGGTCATGATGTGAGAGAGTGAAACGAATACTTCTAGCTCATTATCACAATCATTCAATTATTTTATTTAATTGAAATACATAAGCTACTACTGTAGCAAATTTAATTAGTTTTAGTAAGAATGGTAAAATTTTAATTTAAATAGGCTACTGTACCTATCCGCTAGTCGTAAACTATTTACAAAAATTCATTCAACCAATTTGTGGATTCTCCATGTGCCGTCGATTCGATCGTGTGTTGTTCAGTGGCCATTTGTTTTTACTAGAAAAATTGTTGTGTCAAGGGAAATGACTATAATAAACACGTCCACATTTGAAGATTTGATTTTCGTGCACCGTGGATTCATGGTACAGTACATTCATAAATTTAACAACTTGCCTAAAAAGGGCCTCAGCAAAAGACTGAATGCTAATTTGGAGTCTGAAGGTTGAACTCCGCGTTAACGTACATTTAACATGAATCGACAAATTTATGTGACCGATAATGCAAGTTTTTTAAAGTATGACTGCGCATGCTTTGTTTCATTTACAGTACGTAAATATATCGTTTACGGCGACGTAAATATATCCACTTCCTTCTGTAGGCCGTATCAAACTTGAGAGAGAGTATGATAAACTAACTGAAAAAGGAAAAAAAATGAGTTCAGAAAGTACGGCCCTGGTATAGGTAGACAAATTGAACTACGGGATGATGTCAGGGACACAGAGAGGATTGCGACGAATGAGAAGAACACTATGAAAAGGGTTTCAGGTGATAGGGCGATTTAACAGAGTGTACGGAGAAAGAAGATCTTTTGACGATTTTCAAAACAGTGTCAACTACTTGATAAAAGTTGCAATAGTGATCCTCCTGTGTCCTAGCGATTGACTCTAATGGTATTGAGACTTTCCGGGTAAATTGCGGTGTATACAGCCAACTACATTACATTATATGGATATGATGATGTCACATTACACCCAAATATGGCATATCAGATTTATTCGTCACATAAAATTTGGTGTGGACAGAGCCTTAGTATTTTTTTTAGAAAATACTTTCACTTAAAAGTGCCTCCCCCTCCCCCCCCCCCCCTAATGTTCAACTTCAAATAAGCTCCCGGGCCCTTTCGATAAGGCCCAAAATATCAAAAATGCAAACTAAACCATTTTTATTCTTTACTGCTCCCTCATCCTTCGAATCTGAGCTACTGCAACATTGTCTGGGTCAATACATATTTATCCAATCAATGATCAACAAGCTCCAAATTCTCCAAAAGAAGGCTATCAGGATCATAGATGTAGCAAAGTAAATTTATTTACCCGACTTCTGAGCTGTCTTTTAATGACTTTAAATTCTTGAAATTTTAAGGTTTTCCCCCTCTTGAAAACGGTCAGGTAAACTTTCTCTTCTTATTACAGTAAATACAGACCTATTATGTGTATATATATAAAGTACATCGTATACATATTCTTCTTTCCATGAATCGTTGAACCACAAAGAGGAAGGAACCCCCCTCAAAGTAAAAAAAAAAAAACCAAATCCGCCAATGTGAATTGCGAGAAATAACTCTGTCGGGGCAGAGAAGCCACGGATATTTGATGAATTATGGCGAATTTTTATTATTTATTTGATAGGCATCGAGTTACTATAATATTACATCATGTAAGCTATGCTTTCTAATGTTGAATGAATAATAAAAAAAATTATAATTATTCATTTATTTACAGGACTAACAGGACTACATTTGTTGAGAGCTATGCTACCCGATGTATTATTATGTTCTTTATTCTACAGTAACACTGTATTTACCTTCCTTTGATGATTATTATATAATTTAACAGTGTTAACAGCTATCTTGATTTATATTGTATGCAACTATTTGTTTCTAGCCGTAATTATTGTGTAATGGAGTGTATCTGGTAGTATTTGAATCTGTTCAACCATGAAGCCTCCGTGGTCTAATGGTTATGACGCTCGCCTTGACAGCGAGAGGTCGCAGGTTTGAGTCCTGCCAGAGGCATTTTATTACACAATTTCTTTATTCATTTATTTACAGGACTACATTCGTTGAGAGCTATGCTACACGATGTATTATTATGTCCTTTATTCTAACACTGTATTTACCTTCCTTTGATGA
>NW_022748415.1:27144-29595 GCF_011630105.1 Anneissia japonica | reverse complement strand
ATATATATATATATATATATATATATATATATATATATATATATATACACACACATATATATATATATATATATACATATATATATATATGCGTATATATACATATATATATATACATACATATATATGCATATATACATACATACATATATATTCATATATATGTGTATATACACACATATATATATATGTACACATATTTACAGATATAAATGCATATATATACATATATAAATACATATAACTAAATATATTATAACAACAACAACAACAACAACTTTATTTACATACGGAGAAACTTTTTTTTTCACAGGACTGTTTTGACTTAAATATAAATTATACAAAGTAAAACAAAAGTAAAAATTATTAAAGCAAACGGAGAAATATATACAGTACAATTAAAAGTCAAAAAGAAAAAAAAAGTTGAAATCAAATTACTTGTTAATTTCATTAACATAATACAAATAAGTAAAATGCAAACTCTTAAGTATCGAAATACACGCAAACGTGTTGGCTTCAATTTGAGATGGGCTTCATCTCGAGATTAAGCCCATTGGGCTTCAGTTCGAGGTTTTACGGTACTGTATATACAAAGATACTCTACATGGCAGTATGCTTGACTAATTTACTAATTCCCACTTTTGGTTCCGCTTCTGTGCACCACCAAGGCAGTGAAGCTGACCCAAGTAAGGGAGGTTTAAAACAAGGAATTATTAATGTATTAGTTCCACTATTTTTTTACAGATCGTTATGTTGCACATGGTGAGGCAAGCAGGTGGTGGTGGAAGCAATGAGTTTGTCGATGGCTTTAATGCAGCTAGCCAATTACGAGAACAAGACCCAGAAGCCTTTCACATTCTGACCACTACGAATGTTATGTCAACGTACCTAGTTTCTGAAAATCCATCTTTCTATCGAAGTTTCTGTCCAGTTATTAGGTTTGTAGTTTTGTGGGCTAAATACACACACTATGTTACATTATTAAATGATTATGTTATGATTATGAACCTAAATGTATACATAGGCCTACTGATAATAGCTTGATTAAGATTTGGGTTAGATTGCCTTATCTAAGAAAACCAGGTGAGTTCATTTTACGTAGATGTTTAAATAAGGTAAAGAAACACTTAATTAAAGAGGTAAAATTCATAACTTTATGGCAGTATAAAAATATTTCTCATTTTATATCTACTAAGGATCAAACCCCTAAGGAGTACAGAAGTTCTGTTGTCTATCATTTTAAATGTCCAGGCTGCAATAGTGATTATATTGGTAAGACAGATAGGTGCTTAGTAACTAGACTTAAAGAACATTCTTCACGATCTGATAGTGTTATATTTGATCATGTTAAAAACTGTGAGGCATTCCAATATGTTTTAGGATTACAGGGTATACTTGAAAATGATAATGTCGTCTGTAATGTAAGTAATAAATTAGGTTTAATATTTTGATTATTAATATGCTTTTGATCTTTTGTTTAAATCACTGCTATGTCACCTACTAGAGGTAATGTTTTGATTGGTTAAACACTTTTGGTACTAGTGCATATAAGCTTGCTATTATGGATAATTTTTTCATTACTGATGATGACATAATTAATGTCGAAATATTGAATCCCAACACGATGGCGTGTATTTCAATACTTGGAGTATGTATTATACTTTCTTATCTGAGATTAATCAGTGGACCTTTCGGTATTAACACAAGCGTTCAAAACAATAACAAAGCGTTGTACCGCATGCAGATCATGTGACTGATCAGACGCAAAAAGTGGAAGCTTTGTTGAGCTTTGTCCACACTATAAAATTTCCTTTGACAAAAAAAAAAAAAAAAATAATAATAATAATAATAATAATGCAGTTATTTATAGAGCACTTTTATCAAAGATATCACAGCGCTTTACAAAACAGATAAAAGGTAAAAGTTGTTGAGTATTTAAATATTCAATAGATGACTCTTCAGGTAAGATTTGAACTATCATGTATCATGTGTGCCCTTGGTCATGATAAAATCACTTCATATTTAGGCATGTCGCATGTTTTTGTCAATTAATTTGTCAATTAAAATTTGACTCTGTTGATAGGGCTTCAAACTACATCCAAAAATTATTTATGTCTCAAAATTTTTTACAGCGTAGATGATGACAACCAGATTGTGACTGTTCGTTTCAGCAACCATACCCGTGACCCGGAATTACCGCTGCCAGCTGATAAAGTGAAAGCATTCTACAAAGCTCTGAAAAAATTTCATGAGCTACTAAGCCATCCAAAGAATTCTGAAAAAATTTCATGAGCTACTAAGCCATCCAAAGAATTTGATCGAAATGAAGATGACTTCAGGTCTGGGCAATATAATTATCATACAAATAAATATAAATTGGCAGTGGAATATCTAGGGGTACACGGGGTGCATCCCCCCCCCCTCTAAAAAAAAAACTTCTGCCCCCCCCCA
>NW_022748415.1:21213-26317 GCF_011630105.1 Anneissia japonica | reverse complement strand
TATAAAATTGAATTATAACTAATTTATAACAATAATTTGCAATGCAAAAGTAAATAATTTATAATAAGAAATCAACTGATATGTATTTTTATATGGGTGTTATATTGATGGTCTGATATTCTGTTTTTTCAAATATTGAGCTTTCTATTCGGTGTACAAGATAGAATAGCATGAATAGAGTAATGACTTAAGTAGAAGTAAGGGTACAGCTGTACAGTATACATTAGCCTACAGTACCGGTATGTTAAAATACACAAAACAACAAATCCCCATGGTTAATGCTAAAAATTACCATGATTGTATTTATACAAAAACCAGTAGGTCCACTGATAACTTAGTATAAAACATACTCCAAATAAAGTAAGACTAGTCATTTTGTTTCAATATTTTGATCTTTTATTAGATCATCATCAGGAATGAATAAAGATTCCAACATTACAAACATATATTCCAGAGGTGTTACAGAAAATTAACCAATGAGAAACAGACAATAATGTAGCCAATAAGATTCAGAATTAGGTGTTGGTGATTAAGTATAAAGTATCAATAAAGTATCAATAAGTAAGCTTAATGATGTGATGAAATAACTAGGTAAACAATGATAGTTCTCCAAAAACCGAAAGGTCTACTCATGGACCTGAAAGTATAATACATACTCCAAGTATTGAGATACACGCCATCGTGTTGGGATTCAATATTTCGACATTAATTATGTCAAAATCAGATGGTGACAAAATTAATGTATTTCAATACTTGGAGTATGTATTATACTTTCAATGATAGTTCTTTGGATGCTTTCAGTCCATTGTTAAGTAATGGGTTGAAACGTCTAATAGCGAAAGCCTCTTAAACAATAAATGTGACCAGTTATTAGAACTGTCAATAATCCTAGTGCTATGAAAAATCAACCCTAACGAATTACATGGTTTATAATCATCATCGATATCTGGTAAATTGTGTAAGTCAAGTATGTAATTAAATGCATCACAAGATTTAACATGGTCAAAGATCACGCCTATGTACTCACTACTGCAACCAGGACATTTAAAGTGGTATACAACTGAACTTCGGTATTCTTTAGGGGTATGATCTTTGGTTGAAATAAAATAACTAACTTTCTTATACTTCCATAATGTTATAAACTTTACATTTTTATCAAGATTTCTTTTGATTTTCTTTAGACACCTATGTAGAATTGATTCACCGTGTTTACCAAGATATGGCAAATGTACCCAAATTTTAACCAAGTCATCATTAACATTCTGTACATTATTACCAAGCCTATAAGATAATTTACCAAAGAGTCGATTTATAACTATTAACGGGTAGACAGTCCAAGACATGACATTTTGTAATGAAACACCGGGAGTACATATTTTGTGAGCCCGTGTGTACAAACTGCGTATCCATGATATTTTGTGGTTCCAAGGGGTAAGCTATTGAAATGAACATATTGGCCCGTGTACGTACTCTTACGGTAGATCCCAATATTGTGTGTAGCATTGTCAAACTTCAAGTCAAGAAAATGTATGAATCACTATTTTCAAATGATTCAAGAGTAAACTAAAGTTGTGAATGAAACGAATTAAGGGATCGGAGAATGAGATCAAAATCAGAGGGCTTAGCAAGAAATAAAGTATCATCAACAAACCGTGTATAAAACTTAATAATTCCCAAAGGTTCTAAATTAGGAATAATGGTCTGTTCTAGTTCGGTATTAGATAGTACAGGACAAGAGGAGAGCCCATTGATACTCCATCACATTGCTTATAGTACTCATTATTACAAGAAAATATCGTTTTGGTGCATGTATCCTTAAAGTAATTTACGTAGAGTGGTTTTCGTAAGATTGGTGGTTATCAGTTTTTGATTATATACGGTACTTTGTCCAGCACAATATTAATTACCTTATTTAATGGAACATTAGTAAAAAGTGATTCTACATCAAATGATGCAAAACGATAATCGGCATGATAAAGGTGAGAGGTATCTCCTTGATACGCAGCCCACGTGGCGTCAACAGTGGTGGCGCCAGGACCTGCCCGACGGAGGGGCTAAAGGCCCCGACTGGGGCCCAGAGGGCCGCCTAGGGCCCCGGAGGGAGGGGGGTCCAGGGGCTTCGCCCCCTGGAAGCCACGAATATTTGATGAATTATGGCGAATTTTTATTACTTATTTGATAGGCATCGAGTTACTATAATATGACTTCATGTAGGCTATGCTTTCTAATGTTGAATTCAGCTTCCAAAACAATTCGATTCAATTCAATTAACATTTATTCCATTAATTAATCAAATACATCAAATGATAAATAAAGTGGACAACATTAAAATTAATTAATTAATTACGATCAAAAATCATATCGCCATTGAGGATTACACACTGTATGAGAGGCAGAGTAATTTAACACAAAAGAGAAAGAACAGTTACAAAAACTAATGTAAGGTCGTATATGTGTATTATTTTCTCAAATTGGTTGATAATTAAATGGTTTGAGGGCGCTTTAGACATTTATGTGGCTCTTGCAACGTTGCATTTTTGTTCAAATATTGAAGTATAAACCTCTATGACAGTGCTGCCCTGCTCTGAGAAAAGGCTTAAGTAACAAAATCCTAGTTTTGAGTAAATGAGCAAAACGCGTTTGAGTTTTTCCCAAGAAACGTATAAATGATTTCAAATTGTTTAACCTATGGTTTTCTTAGATATATTATTAAAAAATTTTCCACATACTTTTCATTGATTAATTTTATTATTAAGGGGGCCAAAATGGAGATAATGCCTTTTTTCAGAGTATTTATAACTATGAATGTAGATAAACACTTTTAAAATTGGGCATTATCTGCAAAAGTGTTTATAAACATGCATTAATTATTAATTTATTGAAGTGTATGTATATGAAATTTAATCTCTAGATTTATAACATATATTTTATAAAAATCTTGCTCCAGAAAAAGTGAAAACTATTATTTAAAAATATCCAAATACTTGAAACCGCAAAATCTTCTATTCAATTATTAAAAACCGAAGTATAGGTATGAAATCCAAAGGTTAGTGTAAAAATTGAAGGCTAGTATACTCTGACATTATAAAATGGTAAATTTAATAATTGGTTAAATGAGGAAAATGCAGTTAAGGGAGGGGGAAGGAGTCGGTGTTGACGGGGGGAGTGGGTGAGGTAAGATAGAGTGAAAATATTTTAAACTGATTTTATTTAATGTTCGGTAACTAGAATGTCATATTTTTAAATCTCTTCGTCCTCTTAATCATTATCATCCACATTATCATCATCCACATCATCATCATTATAATCACTATTATCAATTGATAATTAGAATATCATAATAATTAAATCATTATCGACTGATAATAAAATAGACAAAGCATTATATTTTCAATTTCAAAGTTTATTGATAATAACTTGTTAATTAACAATAACTTGCAGAAAAATATGTATAAAAATGGTGTGCTAATTTTAAATATAAAATTAATAAATTTATATTTATTAAGATATAATATACATTGCAACTATTATTTTTACAATGATAATGATACAATACAACATAGGTTATACAAATGAGTACAAACTATTTTAAAAGTTTTATTTACAATGCTCCGACTTTTACATTTAAAAAAAAAAAGTTATTTACACTTTTTCTTTCAAAATTGCATTACTCAATGTCCCTTCCTCGAAGTGGAGCACGATCTCGATGGCGAAAATTGTGTCTGTCCATTTTTGGTTTACCACTTGGTTGCCTTAAAGAGTAATAATAATGATGATAATAACAATAATAATAATAATAATAATAATAATAATAATAATAATAATAATAGTAATAATAATAATAATAATAAACACAATACAAAACATACAATGTCGATAAAACAAAAAATAATACTACAGTACTAAATAATAATAATAATAATCTAAATTTACTACTTAATAGGTATGAAACATAATAAAATATTGTACTTACTCCTCCAAAAGACTTCTAAAAAGGTCTTGTGCTGTAACTTGCATCATTTCGGCAAAAGTATCGCATTAATCACAGAATTATAAATAAACGCCTTAAAATATATAGCAGATAATGCACTTTCTCAGAGTATTCTTTGAAATAAAGTTGTTACTAACTAGGCATTATCTGATAAGTATTCCAATCTAATTAATTAGATATTTATTATACTAGCATCTGATTGGTTACTTACTATCTGTCGTGCGTGAAGTCAAGCATTCAATGCATGTATGTAAGGCTTCGCGCACATAATGCCTTTTCTCAGAGTATTTATAGTGAAATTTGCAGATAATGCCCAAATTTTAAAATAAAATTTCATATTTCCAGACATATTTTTGGAAATTAGATAAAATATGGTGATAGATTAGACATTCAGGAGTCAAATAAGCTAAAAATCTCAATTTTGAAAAAAATGTACTTAATGCCTTTTCTCAGAGCAGGGCAGTATATACATACACACAAACATACACGCGAACACACACACACATATACGTGTACACACACATACATATATGCACACACACATACACACAAACATACATATACACTCATACACACATATATACATATATACATACAATATAAATCATCAAAGGTACATATACAGTGTTTAAATAAGGACATGGTGGAACATCGTAGGCTACCCTGTAGCTTTTCAACGAATATGCATGTGTATATGTTTCAATATCATATATACATACATATACATATATATAATAAAATATTTAAATAAAGTTAAGACTTTAAGTTAAAACCAAAACATTTAGAATAAAGCAAGAAACAAAGCGTATGCAATGTAACCATCTAATTTATTTTCAAATCCTCATTCTTGAAAGTGAAATTCTATATTTTGGAAATTTTGCATGAGATCTGTCAACCACGCTGTCATGGTCGAGGTTTCTTCGCCTACCACGATGTATTCCAACCATCATGAGGCTATCTAAATGAGCATTTGTCATAACAGAACGCAAATTATTTTTAATTAGTCTCATTGAAATTATTATTATTATTATTATTATTATTATTATTATTATTATTATTATTATTATTATTATTATTATTATTATTATTATTATTATTATTATTATTATTATT
>NW_022748415.1:17645-21166 GCF_011630105.1 Anneissia japonica | reverse complement strand
TAAGATTTATCTTACTTTTCTAGATCTAGAAAAGTAAGATAAATCTTAAGTAAGGTTTTAATGATGGGTTATACCATTATATCATGAGGTATTTTGATTTTAAAGCAGTAAAATAATGTTATACCATTATCTCTGGGGTTCGCTTTCTACTAATTAATTTGGAAGTAATCTTGATTTTGCTGTACAGACCATTTGGCATAAATTTATTTGAATTAATGGAAATTACAGGTTGGATTAATTCATTAGATTGTTCTCTCTATGGATTGTTAAAACATTCTAGATAGTCATTAAGTCACATGTTGGCCTTGATTACCGTACGTATACCCTTCTATGATAATGACATAATTTAAAAAAAAAATAAAATAAAATATTGAATCCCGACACGATGGCGTGCATTTCGATACTTGGAGTATGTATTATACTATCGTACCATTCTAAAGTCTACCTTTTTATGGTGAATTTTGGCATGGATTAATTTTATCACTGATGGTTTCAGGACTGTTAGTCATTCTGTTCCTGTGAGTATTGATGATTGTAGAATGTGACTGAAGTCAGTGCTAAACCTAGGCCTGTGGTAGACCCAAAATAGGTTAAAACGGGACTTGCAAATGAGACAACTGTTCAGTCCTCAGTCTCTGGGTTAGTCAAGGCGAGTCGGTCATACTAATTACCGTCAACAAGCATGACCCAGTCGAGTTGATAGTTTAATAATTAAATCAAATAGTTCGAAATCAGACAACCAATGATGTAAATATTCCTACCCACCTCTTCACAAACACACACACACTACACACAAACATACATTTTTCATTTGCTTTTTCATTTATATAACATACATGTTAGGAATTCACAGAAGCAGGTTACTCGACATAGCAAGTTGTTAAGTACACACACACACACACGCACACACATACTGAGGCCTACACTCGTTTTACAAATTTGGTAGAAGCTAATTACAAGGTACAGTACCATATTCTGTTGATTATATTTTAATTCAGCTGGGTCACAAAAATTGTAATGAGTACCATACCAATTGGAGTATCAAAGCAAGGAAATTATACATTGATTATTCATATGGTTATTTAGGGTATTTGAAAATTTATAGTACTCTTTTTTGGATGCCTGTTTCTAATTCCTCAGTTTGTTAGGTTCAATTTATTGCTGGTCTCACCCTACCTCTACTCATCCGTATGTTTATCTATTTTTAATATGTTTGTTCACCTCACTTTAAATATTTAACCTTCTGTTTCCAAGACCAGCTACAAATATTTTATCCAAAGAAAATATTTTATTAAGGCTACAAAGATAAATACAGGACAGTGACCAGTTCAGTGTACGGTAAGAATGGCCCCGGAAAAAAATGGCCCCAAATGACAGGTAGGTAAAAATGGCCCCAATAATAAAATTAAAAATCATTATATGCATTTTTTTAAACTGAAATAATTTAGTTTTTAAAAGGAATCTTACATCAAATAAATTGCCATTTACATTTTACTTTTTGCAGAAATTACATATTCAATGATAAAATATTCAAAGGAAAAAAATGCCATGAATAACACTTTTTATTTTTTTTTTGCCATTTAAATGTTTAAAAATAGCAACAACATAATCAATAAATCAACATAAATCATGCATTTATTAATACTAAAATAATTTATTTGTGGCCAATTTCAAGGAAGTGGAATCACAATTTTCCAGAAATTCAATCCGGGTATTGGTAAACCCCACAAACAATTCGTTTATATGAACATCAAATTATTATTTTTCTTTTTATAGAAAAATAGAGTTCTACAATCGTAATTAAAGGGTTTGGATGGGGTTCGCATTGTGTTTGGAGGATTGTAGTGTATTTGAAAGTATTTTTTCACCAAAAAAAAATCAACATTTCAACCAAAAAATAGGTTCTTATAAATATTTAATTTTCTTATTGATATACCAAGCGAGTCCATCACAATTGAATTGTTTTTTTTTTCTACAGTGTGTTTTAGGAGGTTTTTGGGATAGCAATACCATTTGATCGTACCATAATTATTTTTACCCTCACAATTACACGCCATTTTAATTCTTAGCATAATTGCCATATTTACATAACTATGTATATAATATAGTATCTCAGTTTACATTATTTATTATAGTTTTAGGCACTTACATTTACATGGTGGGGAGTAGAAACCAAGTATGCAATTAAATAAGTTGCTTAAATAAATGTATTCCTAATTATTCAGTTTACTTTAAAAACAATATTTGATTAACAAATACTTCTTTGAAGTAACTATAAGCAGAACATTTTTTGAAGTAAGCCTCTCTTTTCCCATACATTAACTTGTCATTCAAACACACAATTGATCCACATGCTTTAACTACTGTTTATTTGCACTGTTTATAACATGTAAAGTTATTTCATTTGATACTTTAAAAGTGAATTTTGTGGCATATTTTGGTAGTTGAAGTACTGTATGTATGCCATTCCTCTACTTTGTTAGTGGAATAACGTTTTTAAAACTTATTTCAACTATCAAAAAAATGGTCAATGGCCGTTGTTTTCTGATAATCTCTCAGTACATTATTTGCATCTGTTGTGTAACTGTATTTGTTATTGATTCAATTCTTGTTTATTACAGTATTTAAATATTTGAAGATTTTAAAAAAATATCATTTCTATTACTGAATTTTTTCATTGGGGCCATTCTTACCTACTTGTCATTTGGGGCCATTTTTACTGGGGCCATTTTTACCGAGGCCATTTTTTTTAGTGGCCATTTTTTCCGGGGCCATTCTTACCTACATTCGACCAGCTCAGTCCTTCAGGATAGTCACCTTGTAGATCTGATAATGTTTAGTGCATGGTGTAAGTCAGCAATAAAAAGTCAAAATACTAAAAACTGTGGGTAATGATCGCTGGATGGCAAATGAGATACAAAATTGTTAGGAAAAGCTAAAATTGAATCTTACATTATATTAAACTGTATGAATAATCTAGTTTGCTCAGTCAAGAAAGAAGGGATAGAATAACTTAGGATACCACCATGTAAGACAATGGTAAACTCATTATCCCATTAGTGGTAATGGTTAGTTTAAATACAGACATTATGGTGTCATTTAGGTACCTTGGTAGGGCCAGTCTATGAAATATGGGATTTGAGATAATGGTCAAAGTCCCAGAGAGCATGTCATTTATTTTAATTATGTTATTGTAAATATTAATACAGTGTTTAAATTCCTCTACTGTCTGCATTTTAAATGTACAGTAGTATCTGATTTACCCAGCTTGTTGTTTCAGGTACTATCACATATTATGAAGGCTATTTCATAATCTATAGGCCTAATAATAAACACAAATACATTCATACGCCCTCCAAAAAATACTCATGCTTCCCCAGCCCCTCCCTCCCCACCAAAAATGTCACACTTTAAGTAGTTAAAAATCACATAAAATTACCGTATTTTGCGAGCTAACGTCCCTCACAAATCATGAAGCCTCCTTCCCGTCACCCATCAGCCCCCCCCCCCACAATTTCAAT
>NW_022748415.1:6640-16102 GCF_011630105.1 Anneissia japonica | reverse complement strand
TAGATGAATACTAAGACTAATGATAATAATATTAATGATTATAATATTTATAATAATAATACGGTAATAGCAATGATAACAATAATATACAAATATTACAATAATAATAAAAGAATATTTTTTATTATTATAGTAATAATAAAAAGAGGGGTGGTAATAGATGTAATTTTGGTATGCATAAAAACGGTATCTGTGCTTAACAAAGATTCGGCCTATACAATAATAATGATATAATACATATAGGCCTAATCATAGTTACCAACCGTCTCACATCGTGCGGCGACGGTCCTGCATTTCAAAGTGATTTTGGATGAAACACGCATTTTGCAGAAACACATGCGTGATCCTAAATTTGTCACGCATTTAACAAAAGTCTATGCGTGATAACGATTTATCACAAATTCAGGGGAAATGTATTTAAAATTTGAAGAAATTGGTTGTAGGCCTAATAAAACTGTAAAAAGTGATGCAGTAACTTGAGTCATTAGAGAGTACAGTATTTCCTTGAAGGCCCTACTTATTTCACTAATGAGTTACTAAAAATTTATCAGTAATAAAATGTTTTTGTAGTTCTACATAGTTCGGGCGCTCAAATTTAACATAGGCCTACATTGAAACTCGAATTGGCTTTATTAATAATATTTTTGCTTATGTACCTGTATTATCAACAAACGCTCCCTGAAATCGTTTTAAAACAGCTTAATAATGCTCTGATCGTCGTTGGTAACTATGAATAAACAATCAACAAACTACCGGGTTTCTGGGTTAATTTGTAAGGTACTACATGGCTCAACTAGTTTTTACTTAGGGGTTAATTTCTAAAAATCGCAAACAAATCATATGACGTCACTGACAACGCCGGGGACGGCAACCCGATTTTGAGATTAATTTTCCGAAATAAAGTTATACTAAAATAACCTCTAATGACGAACTGTTGTCTTCAGCTGTCTTTGTTGGTCATCCAACTGTCATTTTATCTATTTTTTTTCAGTGATATTACCATTCTCAATAATCTATAAAACACCCACATAAGAACGTCACGTTAGATCGATCGGGACGCCGTCGCACAGTGGGCCAGGGCGAAATCAAAGTGTGCCAAAAGTCCATTTTGGTGACTATGGCTTTTACACTTTTTTTTAACATGATTGAAGATGGGTATATCCTGGTGAATCTATCCTGAAAATATTTTACATTTAAAAGAATTTAAAGGGTAGTATTTTTCAACAAATGTCGGAAATTTCTCTATAAATATTTCAAATGCTATAATTGACTACATTATATCAAGAATTCGATCCAACTCGGCCACAAGTCAACTCGGCCACAGTCAACTCGGCCACAAGTCAACTTGGCCACAAGTCAACTCGGCCACAAGTTAACTCGGCCACAAGTCAACTCGGCCACAAAAAGTTTGAGAGCGTAACGGACATCTGCGCATGCTCACAAACCTTACTGGCTAAATCGGCGTTGTGACAGCTTCCGCGACAACCCAATTTCTGAATTTGGCGTAGTGGCGACTACCCTAATATTGACCAATCAGATCAGCTGATTGTTTGGCAAACTGCTGGTAACTTTTTTGTTGGGGGGTTGCAATTTTCATCGCATCCGCGATCGAGCATTGTTCGTTTAATAATGAATTAATTATTAAAACAAGTGAGTAATTAAATGTTTTATGAAGGCCTATTGATTCACATGCAATAAATGAGGAATGAATAGTCACCATAAAATTAGGTAAATCAGGGGATCTAGTGAAAAAAGGGCCTTAGGCTTAGGCTAGGCTAGCCTAGCCTTGTCAGGGTGGATTTCGGGTAAGAGAAAACACATTATCTGGTGCCGCTAGCTAGGGCATCCGCCCTTTATATCGTGGATCAAGCCTTGCTATATGAATACCTCTGTTTGAAATTGTTATTTTTTTGTACATCATCGTTGCATTTGGCAAATTGTCTGAGCAGGCCTGACACCTGTCTCTTATACACATCTCTGCAGCCGAACTTTTTGTGGCCGAGTTGATTTGTGGCCGAGTTGACTTGTGGCCGAGTTAACTTGTGGCCGAGTTGGCAGAAGCCGAAATTTTGGTGGCCGAGTTGATTTGTGGCCGAGTTGACTTGTGGCCGAGTTGACTTGTGGCCGAGTTGACTGTGGCCGAGTTGACTTGTGGCCGAGTTGACCTGCACCCTATATCAAAACACGTTTTTTTTTCTAACAGAAAATTCGGAATTACTTCAAAATGTACACGTTTCTTGTATATAAATTGGGGAACACAAATATATGTTTTGGTTTAAATTTGAAGTTTGCATCAATAATAATAATGGTACCAAATTTAGCTGCTACTTTTTGCAACTTTGCGAGCTAGATGCACTTCTATTAGTCTTGTTTTCGTAGATTTGAGACACAATTTAATTAGAGCAAACCGCAAATCAGAGGGACGTACGCGCGTCTACTCAACCAGTTCATGCAAAGCTTGGGAAAAGCCCTCCAAAAATTGACAAACTGCTCGTGATTTAACAGTAGCAAATCTTCTAATATTTTGTTGCTGTTTAGAATACTTTATTAAATTTTGAGCAGCCTAATAATCCAAATATCATATATCATAATGAAGATGATATTTACAAGCAGGCCTATATATAGGCGTCAATTGTTTTTAACTTTATTCAAAGACATCGAAGATTTTGAAAAGCTTCCTGTTTCAACTTAAGGAGAGGTGGTGGGCTATTACGCGAGTAGTAACGACCTTCCCAGCAAACAATACGTTATGATAACGTGACAATAACGTTACAGTTTTGTGTTGAAAACTTTATTTTGTAGAACCATAAATACGTACTGAACATAATTTCACAACGTTTGCACGTTCCTACAACGTTGTGTAAACGTTATTTTGTGACATACCTAACCACAACATTGGCTAAGAACGTTATAAAAACGTAAACACGTGTTTGCCGGGTTTCTAAAGAAAATAACTCGTGGCTGCTTCTGATGAATTTATTAATGTTTTGACACAGAACAGAGATATCCACACCAGCAGAAAACCCACAAGAAAACTTAAAAACAACCCAAACCGGAAATATCGAAGTATGGGAGGATCTTTCCAGAGAGTTCGCACAAGGGTAAAGTACAAGAGATGTTGACATAAAATGTACGCATTGAACTTCTTTATGCAGCATTGCAAGGGGCGTTCAAGAAGAATCTATTTTAAAGTCCACTAATATGTAGAAAATACATACACATTTTATTCCTCCCTGACGAATTGTAGTTTATCTCCCCAACGCCGGGGGGGGGGGGGGCTCTCTTCGACGGGGACCTCTCCTCGACAGGGTGCCCCTTCCCCTCCCTTGCTGGCGTCACCCCTGAGACACAAACCGGAATCGTTCACGACGGATGAAACATTGTCCATCTTTGTAGCTCTATAGTAAAATGAGACTCCTCTTTACACCAAATAAGAGTAGCAAAAAAGCATTGCTATCCTGGTGGTACAGTATACCTGTCAAAGAGGATAGCAAAAGTTCCTCTTTAAAGCCTCCTCGTTCACACTGAGGATTATCAACTTACATAAAACGACCATTATCGATACTTTTACAATATAGGCCTAATATGATTGAGGACGGAATTAATATATCATGACATTGGTGTAGGCCTAATGTCTGATAATTCCATGGAATCTCAAATGCAAACACATTTTACATTTAAAAAATGTAAAATTAGGTTGTCTGGTATTATCATAAATTTTGATTTCGATTTCGATATTTAAAAAAAAACCATTTATATTCACTGTAAGTTTAACAATAGAAATCTTAATGTTGGCCTATGCCTAAAACACTTTTGGCCCCGTCCAATCAGAAAAATGAATTTTGATGACGTCATGGAAAATACAAAAAGTTTCCCACAGAATTCTTTTGTCCCAAACCTTCTTAAACATTTCAAAAATCATTGCAATATGAACTTGTTTTGGTATTACAATGAAAACTGACATCGTCCAATCAGAAAACAGTACAAAAATGACGTCATCGTGACGCCGGTAGGATCAATTTTCGTCGGAAGGTATCAAGATAATAAACAGTTTCATTGGACTAAATTCCTGCTTATTTTAAGCATGCCTTCCTAAGATTATACTGATACTGGTTTCAAATGAAATTACTGACAACTTTGGTTTGTATCAATGTTTTAATAAGTACATAAAATATGTCACAAATACGTATGCAAAAATGCACAGGGACACCACGCTGTTTTTGTATTTTTCTTGAAATCTGTATGCCTGATCACCATCATCATACACAGTGTAATAGATTCAAGTACAGTAAGATGTTTCAAATGGTATAAAAAATGTATGCAAACATGCCTTTGGAACCGGATTTTATTTTTTGAATACTGTATTAGAAAGCACCAGGATTAATCACGCCAGGATTAATCACCACGCTGTTTTTGTATTTTTCTTGAAATCTGTATGCCTAATCACCATCATCATACACAGTATAATAGATATTCAAGTAAGATGTTTCAAATGAATATCTATCGTAGCCATTAATATTATCAATACGGTCCCGGCGTCATTCCTTGAATCGGGACGCGATTTTTTTTTTTCGTGAAGAGCCAAGCATAAGGAGACATAAAGCAATCTGAATGGCTAATGATAAGATGACATAATCGCACTTGTTTGACAGTCGCCAGGTATCTCGCACACTCGTCGGAGCAATGCGGTTGCGATACACGCCAACAAAACAATCCATGCACATACAACGCGCCGAGTAAGCCTGATTTGTATGGGTGTAACAGATTACAGTATTGGGAACAAAATTTAGTAGGCTACCATAGACACCGTTGATCATAAACTCTAATACCCACTGCCCTACCTAGAAAACACTGTAGTAGGGCCTACTATGAGTACATAAACGAGGTCGTTTGCATAGAGGGCCTAATAGTAGGCCTAGAGTTAGTAGGCCCTGGGATCACAGACTTTTAGGCAAGATATGTTATACTGTACCTTGTTTAAATATCGATTTCGAATATTTAATGCACCCTCCCCGACGAAAAATAGAAATTTTAGAAAAAACATAAAAGTGTTACCGTACATATTTTTATTATGGCTTTCACTCTGGACCCCTGAAATATCCACAAATTAGATAAATTTAATGCATTTATCAATCTTATTACAACACTTGTTTCAATTCATATCAATGAAAATTTTATTTTCATTTTGTCCTTCACTTTGCTTTTGGCAAAATCATTTTGCTAAATAATTCTTCCCTCCCTCTGACGGCTTCTACAAAAATAAGTTCACTAAACAAGGCACAGTATTATTATTCGAAAAGTCTTTCCTTTACTTACCTGTTTATATGTCTGTTAATGGTAGTCAAAAACAATATACAAATAGTGTATAGTGATAGTAAAGCTGTCAAAATTTAGTATTCACGACAGCAACAGTAATCTAATAATAATTATTAATAAAAGTTAGTGTATTGCACCACTTCAATTTATCTTTTCTTCCTCTGAATCTGTGCAATATGAATATTATTTATTGATGGTGTCTATTTTATTAAACATATAACGTATATTGTTGGTACAGTATTTGTATCTGTATTTTAAATGTATAAATCTAAGCTGGAAAGTCAACTTTCTTCACTACTGTACAGTATATATATTGCTCTGTCCTTGTGCAATTACACTCGCACAAAATTGCACATCTGAAAAAATTGAAGCAAGTAAATTATAAAATAGTCAATAATATTAAATCTGTTAAGTTATTTTTCTTTATTGTTCTCTTTTTTTCTCGAATTATAAATAATAAAACCAGCTTATAAATGATATAATAAAGTGTGAATTAACAGAGATAATTTACAGCTAATAAATTAAGGCAACCCTTAATTGTGTTTGTAAATATTAGCTAACAAATACAGTAATAAATATAATAGTACAGAAGAATCAGAAAAGCAGATGTGTCACCATTAGTACAATCACAAACTTTATCTATTTTTTAAATAAATAATGCAATATCTATTTGTCCGAAGTGGTACTGTTTAAACTATTACAATTATTTGGCAAGAGTGTAATTTACATTTTTTGACTTAAAAGAATAAGTTTTTTCAAGGTTTTGGTTTTCTGTATACACTAGGTTTTGGGAGACTATCTTTCTTTTTGCTTTGAAGAAGTACTCAATGGAACATTTTCAGTACAATATGTTCTCTTCGCACAACCTTCTATTACCCAACTGTGCCTTTCCTAAATATTCTAAACTTATTTTGACATGTATAGACAACATCTGGCTTTTTACTTTGTACATTTGCTCATGTATTTTGGTTAGGCATTCATCTGGAATTAGCTGTGCTGAAGGTAGTGATGAGATGGTTCTATGCATTCTGCTATTAGCAATGTCTATCAGTCAGCGTTCCATCCAGAAGCCCAAATTCCCACTCTGTGGTATCATTTCATAGACCTAAAAAAAATGCCAGATTCAAGTATTTAATTGTGCTGTACTATGTGCATCCATTTATTATGTCATGACATAACAACATCAGCAGTTTGAAGATTTTTTTTATCAAACAAACCTGGGTTGCTACTTATGTGTAGGTTGGTTGATATTTAAAAATATTACTTTATTTATTCAAACATCACATCTCAAACAATAATATAAGGTGGCCAAAGACCATATTGCATGTTACTTGTGTTACATAATATTCATTAAAAAAGGATATATAGGGGCCTATAATAAAAGACTAGACAGTTAAAATGTTGTAACATCATATAAAGTACAAAAGAGAAAAATTAAAATGGAGGAAAAAAAAAAAAAAAAAAAAAAAAAAACACCAAAATTTAAGCAACTGAATAATAAAGAAAGGGGGAATCTCACATTGCCAAGTTTTCTGGTAGTCAGGTATTACATTATAATTTTAAAATTATAATTATAATATTTAAAGTATTGAAGAGCTGTGGACAATAGGCCTGGGTCTAAGCCCTGTAGTGAAGTTTGGTAGTAGGGTAGTTATTTATTAATAATTATTATATTACAGTATTGAGGTGTAGCAATTAATAAAGGAAAAAATAGACTATTTGGGCCTTAAAAAGGTTGCTCTGCTAGGTACTTCTTCAGAAAAAAGAAGGCGAATTTGTCATGCAAACTAGGCCTAGTGTATAAGTGTTGCATTGATCTTTCTTGCATCACTCACCAATTATCCAGGAGTACTTTAGGCCACTCACGGAAATGCATAATTATGCTACCCGACAGCGGGAACATTTCAATTTTTGTATTAATTATAGGAGAACTACACTAAAATCAATGTGCTTGACAAATAAAGGGGGTAGTCTATGGAATAGTCTACCTAGCAGTATAAAAGATTGTAGGAATACTATTTTATTTTAAAAAATATACAAAAAGAATCTATTAGGTAAATATAATTTAGATTTATAGCGGAAATCTGTGTTTTGCTATAATTTAGAATGTTATTCTGTGTATTTTTATATACCGTATTGCCCAAAAAATGTCAGTTTCACTTTAACAACAATAAATTTACGTATGTGTGTGTGGGTGTATGTATGTAGGCCCTATGTATGTATGTATGTATGTATATGTGTGCGTATGGGTGTATGGTATGTAAATGTTTATATATATATGTATGAGTATATAGGTATATCTATATAGGTATATATATGTATAACGATTTAACAGTTTATTTTATTATTAAAACTTAGCTGTTATTAGAAAGAAGACATTATAGTTATAGGAATTCAGATTAACTTATTATTTACAAATGTTCTCTTATATTATTTTAGATTGTAGACACTGTACTTAATTTATTGCTTAATCATCTATAAATATAAAGAAACTAAAAGTAATTAAGATGTTGTTATTAATGAATACAAAATATAATTTACAGAAAAGAAATAGAATTGTTCTAATACATTTTAAACTTCTTTTATTTAAGTAAAATAGGCATTTGAATTATTTTTTAACCTTATATGTAAAAGAAATATTTAATTATGTAATTTGGGATTTCCATTCACAAGCTATGCTTCAGGAATTTCCCATTTTTTTTTATCTTTAAAAATGTTGTACATTTATATTTTTCGTAAATTGTTATGCTCAAAGGAAATAAATATTTTTGTCATTGTCATTGTCATCATGATTGATGATATGGGATAGGAGTGTAGGTCCATCTTAACTAATCCAAGGGTAGGCCTTGCCTAGACTGGGCCTAGATAGAGTCATGAGATGCATCCCTCCTTACAATTTCACCTTGATCGTTGTGGGTTACGTATGCAGTAATAATAATAATTTGTGTATGCAGTAATAATAGTGAAAACTTACTCTGAGAAAACCATGTCTGTAATCGGTGAATCAAACCTAGGCCTATACAGTACTAGCTTTCTTGCGATCACTCTCGCATCGTATCCGTATTCGAGTGCGAGTTGCTTGACTCTTCTTCCAACTTGTGCGATGATTTCATCTTATCATTAGCCAGTCAGAGCTCTTTATATGTTTCACTATGCTTGGCTCTTCACGAAAAAAAAAATTCGCAACCGGGACGGTACGTATACTACTTTACCGTTTGAGTTCACGATGTACACATGACATGGGTCATATCATGTAAAGATAATTATTTGTCCCGAATTATAATTTGTATTTTAAATGTATTACTAACGATAGGTCCCTGCATTCAACAATTTTGTGGATATTCATTGTACTGTTATTTACTATCAACTATTGACCCGGCGTCACTAATTTGGACCAAGACGGCACGTACGAAATTGTGTTCAATCACTTCCTGATTTCACGACGTGCACACGACAATCGGGACGCATACGTACCTCTCTCATTGTGTTGACGTTGAGAGCGTTTTACCTTCCTATCATGCACGATAATACTTTCTTCCTATTTACTATTTGTATATGCATGCAATACTAATTATAGTTCCGTGCAATTCTGAAAATTTTCATCGTAATTGTTATTTTTAAAAACTAAATACGCTACTGACTTACATTGCCAGTTGAATGAAAATACTCAATCGATGTGCCTCAAATCGTAACCAGCCTTCGCCATCAGGGGTAGCGCCAGCGGAGGGGGAGCTAGCCCCCCCCCCCGTCGGGGAGAAAAAGCACGATTCGTCGAGGAGAAAAAAAAATTATATGTATCTTCTACATATAGTAGAACCCCTCATTTACGAACCCCGATTTTACGAATTCCCGATTTTACGAACGTAATATAAAGGTGATGACGTCATAAAAATTGAAGCCAAAGATTAAAAAAAAAAAATCCCGCTCGAATTGTACCTGTTATTTCCATGCATACAACACAACACACCATACTATACAGTACTATGTAATTCTCAAGTGAAGGAGGCCCTCTAACGGGCTCTTCAAAGTCAGTGTTTTTTATGGCTTCACACATGTGCATGCAACAAATTTTACTTCTCTTTCAAACATCGTTTTCAGCTTTAAAATTCAACATAGTGCTTGATTGTTTTATTGAATGATCAATAT
>NW_022748415.1:3593-6629 GCF_011630105.1 Anneissia japonica | reverse complement strand
AAGTATCTATGGAAGTTGTGTTGGAATAAAATCCACAATCTAGGTATTTAAGAAGGTAAAAATGTCCGATAAAAACAAATTTGTGCAGGGCCTAGAGTGGGATCAGAATGCTTAGAAGCTGCCAACTGAGTAGGCCTAGGCCCCCTCAGACTTAGCTGCGTAAGCCTGTAAGCCTAGTTGATGCCAGTGTAAGTAGTACCAGTACAAATATATAGGAATTTGGGTCGAATACCCGTACGTAAATGAGGGGTTCTACTTGTAATATACTCTAAAATCGATTAAATATGCCTTTGAAACCCCTAAAATGTCACAATTTTCGGAACCAGAACCACTTTCGATGCCTTTTAATCGAAGCTCGACCACGCCCACTTTGGTTTCGTAGGGGAAATCTTACCCCTTATCGGGGCATCGCCCCTCCCCCCCCCCCACCGTCGGGGACCTCGCCCCTCCCCCGTCGGTCAAATCCTGGCGCCACCCCTGTGGACGCAAATGCCAAAAAACCATTTTTTTCGCAGCGAAGGGACGCTACCAATAAACATAGTTACCAACCGTCTCGCATCGTGCAGGACGGGTCCCGCATTCCAAAGTGATTTTGGATGAAACATGCATTTTGCAGAAACACATGCGTGATCCTAAATACACGCATTTAACACAAGTCTATGTGTGATAACGATTTATCACAAATTTATGGAAAATGTATTTAAAATTAGAGGAAATTGGTTGTATTAAAACCAGTGGCGGAATCAGGGTGGGGGGGGGGTTCAAGGGGTTCGGACGAACCCCCCCCCCCTCTTTGAAGAAACGTAACAAAATACAACTGGGTCCTGGTTTACAAAAGGCATGCTAACCTACCTAGGCATAGGTTGGAAGATCTGACAAACTGGTTTAGCCCATCTAGTTTTCAATTAAATAAATTATACACACTGTTTTTGGTTCGCCGTCGTAATAATTTATGTACGAAAGTGCGTTCTTCAGGCCTCTCAGTTCATCAATCCATATGGGAGAAAGACTGCATAGGCCTAGGCCTACGATGGCCCACAAGGGACACACTGCAAAGAAAAAGAAATTGCTGCAAACAAAAAAGAAACGCTGCAAACAAAAGAGAAATCATGGAAACAGAAAAGAAACGCTGCAAACAAAAAAGAAACGCTGCAAACAAAAATAGAAACGATGCAAACAAAAATAGAAACGATGCAAACAAAAATAGAAAACACCAGCAAACAAAAAATGAAACGCTGCAAACAAAAAAGAAATGCTGCAAACAAAAAAGAAACGCTGCAAACAAAAAATAAAAACACTAGCAAACAAATAAAGAAACGCTGCAAGCAAAAAATAAAAACACCAGCAAACAAAAGAAAACGCTGCAAACAAGAAAGGAAATGCTGCAAACAAAAAAATGAAACGCTACAAACAAGAAAAGGAAACCCTGCAAACAAAATGGAAAAGCCTTTGCGCGCGCGCATTTCATATTAGTTGACAACAGACTGAGGTCAGGTCAGATGAGAGATGCTAAAAAGAACTCAAATTCAGCTCATTCGTTATAATCGATTTTGAGGCATAAATACAAAGTAATCCGTTGGTAGGATTTTCCTAGCTCTTCCTTGTATCTTTGTAAGGAAAATACCTCCTCACTACCTGGCAAAAATTGCACTGCACTTCTGTCAGGGTATAATAAAGTAAAAGCCTCTGGGAAGCTGATGAGCTCTTTGTTAAACTTGATCATGTTTTCGGCCCCTTTTTTTAAGACCTCCTCCATTCCTATCGAAGGATTTACTTTCAAGGGAAGAGATGATCCCCTGACACTTTTCAGCACACCATCACGTTAAAAGACCGATCTGTATGGTGACCTCGGGGTTTTTCTCTATTTTCGTTGACACGGCTTTCTTGGTGAATCTAGTACAGTACTCCTTTCTTTTCTTTCCTATCTCTGAAAGCCTCAAATGAGAGACGAGCAAGCTTAGGCCTACTTGATGATGGACTTTCATTTGGACTTGGCCGTTTTCGTGTATTAATATTAGAAGTTGAGTCCTCCATTAAAGATTCACCACAAGAATGGCAAAATTTTCCAAATTCTGAACTTTTTGTTGGGTGTCTATAAAACGAAGACCGAAAACCGAAGACCCCAAAACGAAGACCCCTATTTTTTCTCTTTCATTTTGATGATAATACGCCAGGCTCTCACAAAATCCAAATTAAGAAATTTTTTGGGCGTCTGTTTGTGACATTTTCAAGGGTCTTCCTTTTATAGACACCCTATAGACACCCTATATGGGTGTCTACAAAATGAAGACCCAAAAAACGAAGACCTCCAGTTATTTCTCAATTATCTTATTGAAAGTATTTCAAAATCATCATAAAACAGGTACTAAGTACCTATTTCATTATTTTATCGGAATAAAATGAGGAATATCAAGAAATACTTAAGGGTCTTCGTTTTGTAGACACCCTATGGGTGTCTATAAAACGAAGACCGAAGACCAGAAAAACGAAGACCCACTTTTTTTCCCCTTTCAATCGTGATAAAATAATGTTTTTAAATCACTTCATGCTATGTATATATAGTATTCGTCTTCTTAGCACATTGTTGCCTGAATCTGAGTCAATTGAATGATTTACCCTTTATTCCAGTTCCAAAGCGACAACCAATGTTGTACGTCCACGGCTGGTGGTTGAGCGCGTCTTGGCGCTGCTACCCTCTAACGAAGGCTTGGCCTAGCGGTACGCGTATTTTGGGGACCTACAGAAACCTTGAATATTTCATTCAATAAACTTGTTCCATGTTAAAATAAACAGTAGGAATGTGGTATAGTCAGCATCGGTCATTTGGTAGTGACACCAACATAGGATGGACGAGATAATTAAGGGTCTTCGTTTTGTAGACACCCTATATGGGTGTCTACAAAACGAAGACCGAAGACCCGAAAAACGAAGACCCACATTTTTTCTCCCAATCGTGATAAAATAATGAAACATGTACTTAGCAACTGTTTTATGATGATTTTGAAATACTTTCAATAAGATAATTGAGAAATAATT
>NW_022748415.1:2028-3565 GCF_011630105.1 Anneissia japonica | reverse complement strand
GAAGACCCTTGAAAATTTCACAAACAGACGCCCAAAAAATGTCGTAAATTTGATTTTGTGACAGCATGGCGTATTATCATCAAAATGAACGAGAAAAAAATAGGGGTCTTCGTTTTTGGGTCTTCGGTCGTCGTTTTATAGACACCCCTTTTTGTTCCACAGTTAGAGCAAAATAGCCCTGCAGCGCATCTGACCTGACCTCAGTCTGTTATCAATTAATATAAAATGCGCGCGCGCAAAGGCTTTTCCATTTTGTTTGCAGGGTTTTCTTTTTTTGTTTGCAGCGTTTCTTTATTTGTTTGCTAGTGTTTTTATTTTGTTTGCAGCGTTTCTTTATTTGTTTGCTAGTGTTTTTATTTTTTGTTTGCAGCGTTTCTTTTTTGTTTGCAGCATTTCTTTTTTGTTTGCAGCTAGCGTTTCATTTTTTGTTTGCTGGTGTTTTCTATTTTTGTTTGCATCGTTTCCATTTTTGTTTGCATCGTTTCTATTATTGTTTGCATCATTTCTTTTTTGTTTGCATCATTTCTTTTTTTGTTTGCAGCGTTTCTTTTCTGTTTCCATGATTTCTTTTTTGTTTGCAGCGTTTCTTTTTTGTTTGCAGCATTTCTTTTTCTTTGCAGTGTGTCCCTTGTGGGCCATCGTATAGGCCTATCTAGCTACTCAATGTTGTTGGAATATAATAATATATTGCCTGTCTTTGATTTTTTTTTTGCTCTATGATAGGCCTAAAGAATGAGATAAAATTACCTGACCTTTTCTCAAGAGGGGGAAAACCTTGAATTGTGAAAAGCTCATTTCCGACCATCTAGGAATCAAAATTTTCCCGAGGGATGACCCCACTCCCTTTCATTTTGGGGGTTTTTTTTGGAAAACATTTTGAACCCCCTCTTTTAAATCCTTGATCCGCCCCTGCCCCATTCCTCCGGTTGCGCCGGCCATGGTTGATGTCGTGCACCTCGATTTGGAGTAGGCCTGTCAGAAAAAAAAAATTGGTCCGGGGCAAAAATCGGGTCCGGCGGACTGATTTTGGCCTCATAATTACTTGCCAAATGTAGTCTACATAGGCTAGCTAAGCCAAAATCAGTCCGCTGAAATTTACCGTACTTTGCTGTGCTCAGCACACTTGGGCATCTTGCGTCCGCAATAGATCACAATGATGTTCATAGCTGAAGCATGAATTTGCATACATCACCCTATATAACAGTTTAAGATCGGCATGTACAGTATTTGGGTTTAGTTGATAGTGAGCCTTCGCGGTTAGTAAACAGAGGAATAACAATAAGGAAATGCTAAGATATGTACACAGATATATACTTAGTTGTTATATTTTTAATAGTGTTACAGTCTATTTGCTCTTGTATATTATAATTCCTCTATGACAATAGTATGTGTATATTATTTATGTACATATATATGTATTTATTAGATATTATATACAGTATACAGTATGTCCGAAAATGAGCAATTACATACATTGACATTTATACCGGTAAATATATATATACATGTTTATACTGTTATACGCTACCGTATATAC
>NW_022748415.1:0-1607 GCF_011630105.1 Anneissia japonica | reverse complement strand
AGATGTGTATAAGAGAACACACACACACATACAGTATGTCCATATATTACGGTTTCCCACAGCATTGTTTTCCATTACTTTACTCCCTTAAGAGTCGACCAAAAATAACATCTGAGGCATATTATGCGATCAATTATTTCTTTTCCTTTTATTTTTCCATTTTTTCAGCTACAGGACCAACAACCATACCCCCTTCTAAATTTGCGCCTCTTATATATTTGGTAGAAAGAGGGGGTGGGTGAACGTGTGTTCAATAACATACTGTATACAACGATATTCGCTGCTGTTGGATCATGATTCTTTCCTTATTTTCAGCAGCTTTAATTAATGGTTATCGACTTATTAAATGTCAAATAATTAGGCTTCCTTCCTAAATAATTAGGCTTCCTTCCTAAAAAGCTCAACCATTCTTTGTGACTTCTTATATTGTACCATGGAGGAAAGAAAATTTTATTTCTCCATGATTGTACTAACCAAAACAGCCTCTGCTACCAAATGAATTCCTTCGCATACAACTGCTGTAGCCTATTTATATTGTTTGCATCACTTTATTTTGCCTTAGTTTTTAAGTTTAAGATTGCTTTTAATTTTATATAACTGAACAGTTTCTTTTTTACTTTTCCTTAATGTCCCTTTTGAAAATTTGAATTGTCTTTTTCTTTAGTAGCATAAAGTCTTTTTTGTAAACTTTACTGTACATATTGTTTTGGACGCACCTCCTATTGAGAAGTGTGCCACTGGTTGAAAAGTGTAGTTCCTAATAAATTATCATTCTTTATATGGCGATGTATGCAAAATAGGCTCAAGATTGGACCCATCACCTTCATTTTCATTGGTCGTTCAATCTCTAATTTCCCACCAAACGCTTTTTCCCTCAAAATCTATGCGGACCGATTAGTAAGCACTCACTGTGCTGTCATTAGTTGATGAGAGCAGGAAGAAGAGAGTACGGCATTTCTAACATAGCTATAATTCGTTCCTAACCCAACCTAACGATAGGCCATACCAAATCTCATGTTAATCCAATATCACCCGTGATATATTATTGCTTATGCTCTAGCTAGAATCAATGGAAAACACAATTAAACACAAGATCTTACACTTAAACCTCTATTTCATACTGAAGCCTAAAAAAAAACAAAAACAAAAAAACAAAACAAAAAACATATATCAACTTCCCTACTCTGCTATCTATGGCTATGCTTTGCAATCAGACTATATTATTAATTATACGCAGCACTAGAAGATGCTTAGCAATTTCCCCATTAAATGGTTGATTCATTTGAAAATCTAAACAAAACGAATATGGGCCTAGACAAAACACGTGTATTCTTGGGCCACGATCGCCTTCCTCCCCTCCCCGTGATTCATCTTAGCCATAGACTACAACATCATACCGTCAGTCTAGTGAAGACCACTCGCCATTGATTTCACAGTTATCAGGAAAACAATATTTATTATTTTTCTACTCGAATCCTAGCCCGGGTACAAAATCATCCGTAGGTATTTTATACATTTCCGACGTGAAAAGTGGGGGTTAGTGGGGTTCCTACATTTAACGTAATTGAGGGGATGTACTCTAAACTTATTAAGAATTAATGTGAACT
>NW_022748414.1:0-874 GCF_011630105.1 Anneissia japonica | reverse complement strand
AAAAAAAAAAAAAAAAAAAACACTCCGTATGAGAATGACACAACATAGATCAGCTATCAAAACATCTAAGTTTGACCGACCAGTAGCCGAATATTTCAATTTAGATGGTCATTCAATTTCAAACTTCAGAGTGATTACTATTGACCATAATGCCAATTGGAACGACAAAACTCGCAAAGATAAAGAGAATCAATGGGAACTTTTACTTAAAACCATCACACCATTTGGACTTAATAGGTATTTTTCGTTTTGACTAAGCGGCCAGTCTACTACGAACTAATAGAGCGTAACAGACTTCTGCGCATGCTCACAAACCTTACTGGCTAAATCGGCGTTGTGACAGCTTCCGCGACAACCCCAATTTCTGAATTTGGCGTAGTGGCGACTACCCTAATACTGACCAATCAGATCACCGGATTGTTTAGCAAACTGCTGGTAACTTTTTTGTTGGGGGTTGCAATTTTCATCGCATCCGCGATCGAGCATTATTCGTTTATAATGAAATAATTATTAAAACAAGTGAGTAATCAAATGTTTTATATAAAGGCCTATTTTTACACATGCAATAAATGAGGAATGAATAGTCACAACATAAATTTAGGTAAATCAGGGGATAGTGAAAAAAGAGCCTTAGGCCTAGGCAGGCTAGCCTCGTTGTCTTATAAACGCTGATACACTGAGGCGCTGATACACTGAGACGCTGATACATTGGGACGTTGATACGCTGAGACAAAGATGACGTCATTGAAATTCACTGCAAAGTCATATGCACTGAGTGGAATCGAAAGTGCAGGGTTCTCAAGTACTAATGAACGTCCGTAGTTACTACGGAAATTCGGCCCAATTACGGACCTCCTACCTCAACGAAACTCAT
>NW_022748413.1:0-639 GCF_011630105.1 Anneissia japonica | reverse complement strand
AATTCACTAATAAAAGGATCAGGGGAAACAACATAAAAGCAGTAAACATCCAAATAAAAAAGTTTAAAATACAAAGTTGTGGTAATCCATCTGACATTTAAATTTGCCATTTATTTAGTTATTTTTTAATAAAACATTTCATTCAAAGAAATAAATTAAAGTGAGATACAGTGTTGTCAGTTATTAGGTTTACTGTAATTCATTTTTTATCAGTCTTTATTTCTGTATAATATCGCTAAAATCCCTGATGTTTAATGACATTATAAAAATTCAGTTACAACAAATTATTATGTACTCTACACCACTATTTGCCTTTTTCTCAGGTGCTCTGTCCGATACATCAACGCCTAGTAAACGGAGGCTGGAAAGTGGTAAGTTATTAAAAATACAGAACTTAATAGGATTTCATGATTGAATTAAATCTTATTTTTTTGGTGAATTTACACTGTTCACATGATAAATTTACTGTCCAATTTAAAACAAAAAACAAAAACAAATGAATACAGAAAAATACAAATTTTATTATTACTGTACAGGAAATTTGATAGTATTAGTGCAGCTAAAAAGGTAGGTGAGATAATTCTACTTACGTTGTGTACTCATTGTCCCATTTTATTTTCAAATTTTTTAAAGATGAAA
>NW_022748412.1:0-3004 GCF_011630105.1 Anneissia japonica | reverse complement strand
TAATAGGTGAGGGGCACTAGCTCGCAAAATTAGGTAATTTGAAGTGATTTCTAAACTTGATTGTCACGGTTTTTGGGGGTGACATGAGGGACCGCGAGTACTTTGGATTTTTATTTTGGGGTGGGGTGTGCCACTGATCGGTTGCATGAGAGAAAGTGCGTGTGGGTAGATTTGGGCGTATGCTATAGGTCTCTGTGGTCTAATGGTATCATACTCGCATAGACCCATTGACAATAACTGATAAGATGTTTTGCGTATGCTATAGGTCTCTGTGGTCTAATGGTATCATACTCGCATAGACCCATTGACAATAACTGATAAGATGTTTTTGGACATCGCTACGATTAAACTGACATAAACTGATTTGTTATAAAATGTTTTAATCATAATACTCGCTTGCTTAACTCATTAATAGTTCAACATCAGAACAGAAATGCCCAATATTCAATCAAAATTATAATTCTAATCTCAACCATTGTTATTGACTATTAATACATCTTCTTAATAATGCGAATATGTAAATATATATAATCGGTGTATTTATAAATTGCATACTCAAATTTAATGACTTTATATAATAATTGATAAATGCCCTATTTCGATCTTATGACATTAAGCTGTGCATTTATAAAGTGGCACCTGTTTCGTATAAAAGAATTGCATGACCTAAAAAAGACATTAAGAAAGGGTATATGGGAATGAACAGGCATTACATATTGATATTTATAATCATTACAATATGCCCAATAATCATTATAATAAGCCCAATGCTGCATTCATCGTAAGCCACTGACACTGATTCATCATCGTTAATGAAAGATTGTGGGTACTTTTGTAATCCCGCAAAATGGAAAAAAAACAGGAAAAACACAACGTCGTCGTCACCGTCGTCATCATCAGTACGGAGATTTTGCAACCTTACGAAAATAAGGAGATTTCGCAACCTTACGACCCCAACCATGGTGGGGCTGAGATTGGTACACTCGTGGCTTTAAGCAGGTATTAAATACATAAAAAACTATGTTTTAAAGTTGCATTTTCTATGGTACATCACGCATATTATTAATTAGATGTCTATGGTTGCCGAAAATCGCTGATAAAACATCATGAGAAATTTTTTGACTATGGTGATGAGATGATGATGAATTTTACTATAGGCCTATAAGAGTGTCATTTCCAGTCATGTAGGGAGTACTATTTCTTCAAATTTTCGCACCTCAGCCCCAGCCATGGTGGGGCTGAGGTGGGTGTGGTCATATGAAATGTCCACCACCTTTCAAAAGAGATCTGCGCCCTTGGGGGAAGGGTTGTCTAAAACAATTGATGACGTAACCGTATTTGTTTTCGTAAGCTTGCGAAAACTCCCCAATTATAACGAATACGTCATCTTCATTATCGTCATTTGTGCCTAAAGCATTGCTGACAATACATATACGAGCTGAACATGATCGTTGATTATGAAAAATAAAAGGTGACAGATATGCTGTTGGGATAGATTGACTAAAATGTGATATATCGTTTCCGTAAGCTTGTGAAACCTCCCTAATATCATCATAAACATAATCACCAAAAATTAATAACAGACCTATGCATACTTTTTATGTCTCTTTAATAACGTTATTATCTTGTTCGGATACATGCTCACTCTCGGTATAGTCTGGCCATGGTTGAAAGGTTCTTTAATAATGTATAATGACATGTTCATGTTCCAAACATCAAAACATACTTCCGTATATTTAAAGATATTTACATTGCTGTTCTGTTGATGTTCCTCCAACACTACATTTGTACGTTATACAGTGCATTACCATAATCACTATGCTATAGTTGAAGTGGATTTCATAGGTATTTACAGGCATGAATGTTTTCAATGCTAAATTACTAAATGTAGTCTTTTCGCCGTGGCGGATTCAAGGTGTGGGGGAACCGTCCCGGGGCCCTCTAAATTAAACAATTTTTTTAAATGAAAAAATAGACACTATTCAAATTTAAGTATGAGAATGCCGTTTCCGGCCATCTAGAGGTGACATAAACATTTTCATCGTTTTCTTACATCAGCCACAACCATGGTGGGGCTGAGGGGGTTTAGACACTCCTTGTACAAATTTCCTCCCTGGGCGCCCTCTATTTCAAATTTCTGGATTCGCCACTGTTTTGGTTCATAAAATACTGGTACAGTATTCAAAACATTTTGCAATAAACTCGTCTGTATATGTTATCCTGCTAAAATATGTTTTAATAAATAAATAAGTAAATACAAATAATAAATGATAAAAACATAGCCTTTCAACAAAAATGTCCTTATCTGTCTGTTGTCTGTTTATGTCAAAAGTTGGGCACAAAATATAACTGTTTGAAAAACTGGATGCCGGACCTGCCAAAGAGACAGAGCACGATAAGTAAGTTAAGTCCTTATCTCATACGCCCCCGTTAAATGACTCTTCCACTACAGTAAGGGGCAAGTTTATCTTTAGACCAACAAAATGTGACTTATAGATTGAAGGTGGAGCATTTCAAGCAAACATGAACCGTTTCTTTGCATTTATGTTTACTCATAACATTACTTTGCGTTTAATTTGTACTGCTGTAAGGTTCCCAGCATTTGCGTCTTCCGAACCCGCACCGCTCACAGAGGGTACTTTCGTGGGGTGCTTCGCTTCTTTGAGCGCTTCTAGAAGAGCCTACGAATTCTCCATTCTCCAACTTGATATACCTAAAAATAAAAACAAATACCCAATAAAACTCGTTATATTTTATATGGATCTGGTCAAATTATCCAAACAAGTAATAAAAAGGAATACTGCTTCAGCTGTCGCAGTGTTGGTATGCCACACTTTGAAAGATACGGTATAAAGTAGACCCGTTGTGTACAATGTGTGACGATTATAAATGTACGAAAGTTATTACAGTGTGTGACATTTACTAGATAGTGTGTAGTGTGACAGGTATTCCATGTGACGATTATTACTAAGAGAGACAGGTATTACAATGTGTCAGATTTCTA
>NW_022748411.1:0-919 GCF_011630105.1 Anneissia japonica | reverse complement strand
AAGATGGACGTATGTTGTTACCGCCGCCCAAAGGTGTACTTGCTGGTGAGGTGCTCCACAATATTATGTGCTCCCTTCAAAGTGATGATATATCCAGATGCATCAGAAGAGATTCTGTTATACTGGATTTGGCCAAGAAACTGTGTTTCAAACATGGTCATGACCAAGAACAATTTAAAACACTACGTTGCAAACTTTTTTAGAATTAGCACGTCTGGTATTAGAATATAGGCATATTACTTTAGTGGAAAAGAGTGTGCTACAGCGCTTGACTTAATTGTACCATCAACCTTTACAGTTCTACTCAGAGCTGTGAGAAGTGTTTCTGGATTTGATATTTGAAACACACCAATACAGAACACCAAGTTTAGCTCTAAAACTTGGGCACTTACTAAAGAAAGTGGCCATGCTTATTGTGTGTCAGGCTTTGACTGAAGGAAACGTTGCCAAAGAGAGGCAGGCCAGAAGTTTTATCACCCTATATGAAGAAAACTGGGAATGGGAAGTGTCATCACATGCATTAAGAACACTGTACCAAGATAAAAGGAATAATCCAAAGTTAATCCCGTTAACGAGCGATGTAGTCCTCCTCTCAAAATATTTAAGGCATGAAGCAGATACTAATTTAGCTGATTTAAGAACAGGCAAAGAAATAAAGAAACACTGGAGAAAGCTTGCAGAGATTACGCTAACACAAATTCTGTTGTTTAACAGGAAACGTCAGGAAGAGGTTTCAAAAATGACAATGTCAGACTATGCAAACCTTAAGAAAGGAGAATCACAGGTGGTTGATATGAAAATGTTGAACAAGTTTGAGCAAGATTTAGTAAGATTCATCTGGCGAGTGGAAGTCTTTGGCAAACGTGGGAGGTCAGTTCCTGTACTGATCACAGAGAGCGTGAAATCAGCTGTCAATGAG
>NW_022748410.1:0-609 GCF_011630105.1 Anneissia japonica | reverse complement strand
AATAAAAAATAATGCAGCAGATCCTGGATCCGCCCCTGTGATCAGCGATGTTACTGACTATATAACCTAGGCCTAGGCGGAGAAAAATAAATCCACTGTGGTAGCAAATGAAATTAAGTAGCAATTTGACAATGACTATCACGCATAATTATTAAATAGTACGTAATATTACTTTTACATTGGATTTTCGTTGTTCTCTGCACATATTTCGATGTAAAACGATGCCTCGCATGAATCGTTGTTATACCTCGCACTTTTGGCAATGGCAAAACGATGCCTCGCATGAATCGTCGTTTTGCCTCGCTGCCTCGCATGCCTCGCTGCCTCGCACTTTAATACTACTCATCTTGACATAATTTCCTGATGATTGCATGATAATCTCTGATATTAAAAACATGGGTAAAGGTGTGATTGACTTTGTTACGTTACTGTAGATATGAAGATAATGACAAAAATAAAATATCTTGGCAGCCATCATAAAATCAAACATGGCGGCCATCTAACATAATTTCTGATGATTGCATGATACTCCCTGATATTGAAGACATCGGTTAAGACATTTGAATGACAGTGCTAGGTGTTGTAGATATGAAGATTATTGATAAAAAT
>NW_022748409.1:0-725 GCF_011630105.1 Anneissia japonica | reverse complement strand
TATATGAATATATATGTATATATGTGTATATATATGTATATATGTGCATATACATGTATATATATATGTATATATGTGTATATATATGTATATATACATGTATATACATGTATATATATTTATGTATGTATATGTATATATAGTTATATATGCATGTATATATATAGTTGTATATGCATGTATATACATAGATATTTTTTTTTCAATGAATCAATCAATCAAATGTTCAAGAATGTACATTAATACAAATTTGTTTTCATTGAGTACAGTTTAGAGTGAGGATTAGTCAGATAAGTCAATTAATTCTTTAAGAATGACTCACCCCTTACAAATAAATACAGTAAATTTAAATATGAAATATATAAAAACAAATAAAAAAGAAAGGAAAAAAGAACAGTATTCTCTAACTGAAGAAACACGCACAATAACAAAATGCTTTAATTAATCCCATGTTGAAGGGAGGTTGAAGATGCAACTTATAGATCTTAATGGAGCGAGTTCCACAATTTAGCGGCATTATATTTAATAGAAGTTAGACTCAAGTTAGTACTCATTTGAATTTCGTGCCTGATAATCATGCAATTCACTGTGTTTCATATAGAGATTGTAAATGATTTCGGGTGGTTACAGTTTGTATATCTATACATAAATATTGCAGTCTGAAGTTTATTGATATCAAAAATATTTAACGTTTTAAATTTAAAGAAAAGGCGTTTAGAATGTGT
>NW_022748408.1:0-1153 GCF_011630105.1 Anneissia japonica | reverse complement strand
GTGATAAGATGTTTGCTTTTCAATAATATTCCTTGAGCCGTCTTGATTCATCTGTGGTGATGCCAGTTCTCGACAAGAGGGATCACGGTCCCCACGGGATCTAAGGTCTCCCAACGAGGAATTTATCCCCGACACTGGAGTACCTTAGCCCAAGAATTTTTGGGTTGGATTGGATTTCTTCTTGATATACACCAAGGATGAACCACTAAGTCCGAAGACTTATTTCCAGTAGTGTCCTCTGGTGGTGAATTGGGTAGTACACCGGAAGACATTCCCCTAATCTTTTCCGAAGAGTGTACTGCGTTCTTTAACGTGCACATGAGCCATTTTGCACACGGGACCAACGGCTTAAACGTCTCATCCGAAAGACGGTGCGCTTTTCAAACTTGAATTTCAGCCCTCCAGCTAAAACACAAGGAAAGCAGCGACTGGAATTGGTTCTGTGTGAGTTAAACGCAGACGCGATGATGTGCGTCGGGGGCAGTCGCGTCGTAGAATATGAAACATATTTAATATTTCTCACGATGGCTTAAGACTGTCCCCGACGATAAATCGCGTCGGGCTGCGTCGGCCGACGCTGTCTGAGTTGGCCTTAAGAATAGATACATTTAGATTACCGTAATAGAAATAGGAATTGCACTCCCAGACTATAAAAATGCTTTTTCAATAAAGTGTTCCGCAGCGAAAAATTAAGTGGCTTCTTCCCCGACGGATGGTTTTGTGACGCCCTGGACACCAAGCGGGTGCCTCCACTGTTAAGGGACATGATGTGTTGCTTAGAACCAATAAACCCACTTACTAAGCCTCCACTCGTTTATATAAAGCATCATGCGTATATATCTTGTGAAAAGGATTGTTCCTTATGACTTGACCCATGTGTCGCAATAAATCTAATTTTAAAAAATAAACATTTGTTTTTTTATTTTACTGTCCGGCAGCACGAGTCAAAATGGTTCAATCAAGTGTAAATAAAGAGTTTTTCCGGACGCCTGACACAATGTCACAAAGTTGTGACAAAGATGTTCTTCTGAAGCTGCCGTCCACCAAAGATAAAAACAAAGATGAAGTCGATATCAAATTTATTAAATTACAGATTCAACCATTTAGTCTTGTAAACGAAACGTATGGACCACGTAAGTATTATAAAAAATAA
>NW_022748407.1:0-519 GCF_011630105.1 Anneissia japonica | reverse complement strand
GTGCTTACAGAAGAGATAAAAATCTCAAGAACCAACTTGTACGTTCATCCATCAACTCTACTGGTGTAACCAAAGGATCTACTACTCCGTGCAACAGACCGAGGTGTAATACTTGTGCTTACGTGTACTCCGCAGACACTATCACTGGACCATCTGGACAAGCTACGATTCATGACACCTTTTCATGCACTTCAGTTAACTTAATTTATGCTATTACCTGCCATAAATGCGATATGCTATACATTGGAGAGACTAAACGAAGAATGGCAGACAGGTCTACTGAACACTTAAGATCTATTAAACTCAAACAAACAGGTCTACCTGTAGCCTCTCATTTTGCCACTAACCACTCTCTGAATGATATCACTATAACTGGCATTAAACTTTGTAATGGGACTGATACAGTTCGGAAGAAACATGAAGAGAGACTTATCTACAAATTAGGCACTCTAGTTCCAGCAGGTATAAACGTATCATTTAAATCATTTAGAAACTAGGTTAGGCCTATGTATTTATTTT
>NW_022748406.1:0-501 GCF_011630105.1 Anneissia japonica | reverse complement strand
AATTAGTATACATGATATACACGAATACCAATAGGGTTCATCTTCTTATTGTACTCTTCTTGCACTTGCACCCTGCAAAGTTTGAATCCAATAAGGCTAATAACACCCGGAAACCAATAGCGTCCCTGAACTTTGCCTTTGAAGGCTAATAACACTGGTGTAGCAAAAACTGTAACAGCCATGACAACCTGGGATGGTGCCCACATGTGACCTTCCACAAAATATCATTTACTTTTTAGAAAGCCTTCCTTTTTTATCACTAATAATACCACGATATTCCACACACCTCACGGAGCCTGTCTCTTATATTTTCAGTGTCTTATAGAAAATGTACAACACTGATGTGCCACAAATTATAAACCTTAAAATGTTTTATTTTATTTTTTGGATCACAGTTGTCCTAGAATGTAATTTGCCTTTGATTTCAAAAGCCTGGTAACATCACTTAATGATGACATTTTAAAGAATAAAGTTGCTGTCATACAAAACCACTGACCTGTA
>NW_022748405.1:0-1154 GCF_011630105.1 Anneissia japonica | reverse complement strand
TGTATTGTGTGTGTGTGTGTACCAGATCAAATAATACAATAAACAGTCAGAGTCATAAGCAGAGAAGTGAAAATAAAATTTAAATTTTCACTTCTCTACTTATAATATCTGCATTACATTTGTATCTAGGCCTACCTAGTTTATTTTTTTTATATTTTTGATGGCTTATTATTATTACTGTTATTATTATTTTTTATTATTTTTTTTTATTAATTTTTACAAAACCACAATATCTTATGGAGTTGTATACATGATGTCTATTTTTTTCTGGGTCTTTCTTTAATGTCATTTTTTATATAATGGCCCTTAAGTATGGTTCCTTGTTATTTTGTGCCGATTTTTTGCACGTGTCTCAAGATAGAAAAATTAACTAGGCCTTTTTCAAGAGCCTTTTGATAACATCTCAAAAAAAGTTATGTGCTCCAATTATACAGTAAGTTTGAGAAAGTAAAAATAAATGTCTCATTCTAATCTTTAAAATATAAATGATATTTTAACTAAAATTTGACCATAGTTTGACTGGTTTAACATTTAAAGAAGATGAGAGAAAAGACCCAATACGTAGTGTTGGCCAAGCTAGGCCTCTGTTTCATTCGCGATCGCACTTGATCTACCTATGGTTGAACAGGACAATAGAATGCTTAAGATGCATTAATATTTTACCAAAAAAGAATCGTAATCTTGGGAGTACATTGACATTACAGATCTTAAATGTGCTAAAATCTCACGTTTCTACTCCCCGTTCTACAGCCGTCTTTATTTTTATTTTATTTCAACAATCTTTATTGAGGGTGGTCCATCCAGCCGAAGCTGATCATTAGAGACCCTCAATACACAAAGTAAAACAAAACAAAAAAGAGTATGAAACCAATTAATTTACAGTAATATACTGTAAATAACAACCTTTCAATTCAAAATTAACATAATGAATTCGAGGCATGCAGACGCCATTTTGTCTACTACTACAGAACTTCATACTGTGGCTCTCCTGGATTCGCCACTGGAATAAGAAAATATTAATTTTGAATATACAAATAGATAACATTAATTTCATTTTGGACTTAGTAGTTTTTAAACAGTTAAATACAAATATACATATATTAAATACAAACTTATAAATAAGAATATTTACAGATGAACATACCTGTAGTAAT
>NW_022748404.1:477-779 GCF_011630105.1 Anneissia japonica | reverse complement strand
ACCACTACTTGGTAGTAAGCGAACAATCACTTAATACATAGTGGGGGACTCGAATTTCAGTTGCCTTCAGAAGGGACCTTCAGAGATATAGGGTCGATATGGTGGGGGCTGAGGTATGAAAATGTATAATTATGGCACACCTAGGCATCCGGAAATGCGTTAAGAGAGCAGCTTAGCTCAGCCGGCTAATCTGGTGGTAGCCACTGTGTGTGCGTTGAACCGTGGAGATCTCTAGGTTCCCGGTTCAATTCCCATCGCTGCCTCTCCTTGTGTTTCAGCTAGAGGGCTGAAATACAAGTTAC
>NW_022748404.1:0-461 GCF_011630105.1 Anneissia japonica | reverse complement strand
AAGTTACATAGCGCACCGTCTTTCGGATGAGACGTTTAAGCCGTTGGTCCCATGTGCATTTATGGCCCATGTGCACGTTAAAGAACACAGTACACTCTTCGGAAAAGAGTAGGGGATTGTTTCCCGGGGTACTGTCTAATCACCACCAGAAGGACCCCACTGGAAATAAGTCTTCTTCTAGACTTTCGTGGGCTATCCTTGGTGTTTACACCGAATAAATCCAATCCAACCCAATCCACTCTAAGAATTATATTTTCAATAAAATTTTCTTTTTGGCGTGCGGAGGTGCCCGATCCCCTGAATCTGCTAGTGATTTTGAGAGCAAACATTATTCAGTGTTTTTATTTTCCTATGTTCTGTTGTCTATCAACATTTTTATAGGCCTAACGATAAATAAGCAACTTTGGTATGTTAATGAAACTGATATATACAAATTTTGATCTATCTAATTAAAAACATTG
>NW_022748403.1:0-670 GCF_011630105.1 Anneissia japonica | reverse complement strand
TAACATTGTCTATTTAACATCACAATAATTCATTATTAGACCTATAGTTGTTTTTTGAATTGTACCTCGCACAATCGAGTAACGTCTCGTATCTATTGTCGTGACGTCATGGCTCGCTGGCTCACACTTGCGATGTCTCGCACTTGTCATCAAATAACACGCTGGCTCGCACCTTGGCAACACTCTTTGGCAGTCAACTTGCCCCTAGAAAACCCGCCCTTGGAAACTTACCCCATAAAAAAATGTACACTTCCTTACGGAAGCACCAAAGTGCCATTCGACTTGACGACTTGTCAAGATAATTATGTTGTCAAGTTGACATAATATACATATCATGTCGAGATAGATTATCTTGACAAGTCGATATACTAAAAATGTTTTGTTGTCATGACGAGATAGGTTTTCTTGACAAGTCGACATAATAAAAGTTGTATGTTGTCATGGTTAGATAAATTATCTTGACAAGTCGACATAATAAAAATTGTATGTTGTCATGGCGAGATATGTTATCTTGACAACTCGACATAATAAAAGTTGTATGTTGTCATGGCGAGATAGATTATCTTGACAAGTCGTCAAGTCGAATGGCACTTAGGTGCTTCCGTACTTCCTAGACCATGCAGTCTTCAAAATAAAAATTGTAACCTTTGGTAATCAACTACATTTTCCA
>NW_022748402.1:0-1015 GCF_011630105.1 Anneissia japonica | reverse complement strand
GTAGCCGATATACGAAACGACACCTGTTTCACATTCAGCGTCCCTACTTCGACCTGTCGGCCCACTCTGGACGTTAGCTTCTATTACACGAGAACGAACACGGACGACGGAAAAATATTCAAGTACGTAGAGAGTGAAGGATTCCGCTTAAGAATCTCAATCGCGAACGACGAGATGAGGTTGCTCGTATCGAATTCCGAAAACGAAAAAATCAAGTCGGTAACTCCGACTCCGTCTCCGGGAGTCAGGACGAGATACGCATACCACATACGAAACAACCAAATCTTTTCTACGACGGACGGGATTCCGACTTTGGCAAAGCTCTTCTCGGTGGGAAACGGAACGAAGTTCTGCGAAGGTGTGTACATGCTAGGCAGCAACGGCGAAGCCCACGTGACCGCCGCAGGTAAGGTGAGTTCTCTGATCGTCAACGGTTTTGAAGTCGAGCCGGATAATTTGGAAAACTGCAACGCGACCACGGATGCTCAATCGACCGAAACACCTTCGACCGCGACGACACCAGCAGTGGACCGATTTAACAGATCTTTCCGCATACGCGACATGAAATCCCGGATGCCCACCGTCGGCCGCGTTCGAAACATATCGTTCTCCATCAAACCGGATGAACTCGACGGACACGTGTTCACCGCAGAGGGGGAAAGCGACCACGTCTCAGTACGGCTAGTGTCGGGATACGTAAGCGTGTCCATAAACGCGGGTTCCGGACGGATGTTTCACGGCAACGAAAAACGCCTCCTGTCTACCGGTCGGTGGCACCGAATCTTGCTGGAATTCGAAGAAGATTCCGTGCGAATAACGACGGACTCAGTTCCGTCCGAATGGAAGAGGTTAGAAGGGATGTACACTCACCTCAACCTCGACGGTGACTTCTCCATGGGAACGGTTCGAGAGCATCGAAGGATGCATCTCCCCAATGAAGATAAACGGTTGCCTTTTCGTACCACCGGGACTGGCACCGTGCGTTACGAGAACAGACGACGAAGGGTCCTCGACC
>NW_022748401.1:0-1393 GCF_011630105.1 Anneissia japonica | reverse complement strand
TGTGTAACGTATCTGATTAATTCATAGAGGAGCGGAACCAGGAATGTGTAAACTTGGAGCACCAGAACAAAGTGAGACGTGCTAGCGTGGGAATTCGACGATATGAAGTTGGAAAGGGGTTGCCCGCACCCTCCCGAAAAATATACGTGTTCAGTTTATCCTGTGTTAAGAAATACTTTCAATTATATATTTCATTTAAAGTACTTATTTGTAAAAATAAAATAAAATAAATTTATACATGGGCTGAACCAGGATTAATGCCTGACACTTCTCAGCACACCATCACGAAGCTTAAAAAAATGTACATCAGACTAAATGGCTTTTATTCCGTCCACTGATGTCATCTGACTCTTGTTTGTCGTCATGTGTATGAAATGCGTTTCCTTTTACTTTTTGTTAGCAGCGTTTTATTTTTGGTTTGCTGGTGATTTTTGTTTTTGTTTGCAGCCTTTCTTTTTTTTTTTTTTTTTGCGTTTTTGTTTGCAGCATTTCATTTTGTTTCCAGTGTGTCCCTTATGAGCTATCGTAGAAATTGAACCGGGGAAAAGAGAACACATGCTAACATCAGCTCTTACTCTAATGCTTCTAATCGTCTATCGGCAGTATATTGAAAGTTGGAATGATATACTTGAACATTACTACTAAAAGATTTATAACTGTTTTAAAAAGGCAAACAAATACCAAACAATGGATCTAAAGCTACAAATATTCAAAATAGCCAAATGAATTGTGAAAACCATCAGCCCTATGGAAATCATACAGTTTGATATTTATTCAGGTATAAAGACATATACAATTACAAACGAAGAATATAAAAGTAACGACATATACAAAAATATAGTGTCTATATTATTATGATTACTATTATTGCTACAGTTCTAATAAATACAGAAAAGCGGATTTGTGTTGTCCCATATTCTGTAAACATTTAATTTCATTTCTTTTACTTCTCGACAAATTGTGTTTAGAACCTCGTGGCCAGTTCTACCCAAAGGGAAAGACCTGCCCTCTCCCGCATCTCGGCGCCCCTGTCCCACTGGTCTACTAACTGAACTTTGTATGTGTAAATTGATGAATGAAATGTTCTTGTTTCCTGTATCTTTTGCTTTTGGTCAAACATAGCCGGAAACTCTTTAGAAAATGATTAAATTCATTATTATTTTTTTAGGCTTTCATTTAACACAATTTTTGTTGGCAAATTGCTTGCTTTTTTTGGTATAATATTTATCCGAATAAAATATATATGAAATTATGTAACAATAATAATTAATAAGCAAACACGTAAGCAATCACAATAATATGTAATAAACAAATAGAACAAGTAATTAATTTGTTTACTTTTGTGTGTGCAAATATTTTTAATAGTTAAAACAAAATATGTAGTCCTGTTTAT
>NW_022748400.1:404-628 GCF_011630105.1 Anneissia japonica | reverse complement strand
GGTTAGTACTTCGATGGGAGACCGCAAGGGAATACCGGGTGCTGTAGACTTAATTCATTTTTTTTTCCTAAAAATTTTGACCAACAGTAGAGCATTGATACCTCTTACAATATTTTCCTAAGTAATTTTTCTTTGTTAGGCACGTTAAGATAACCTGAAACACACATTATTTCATTGAAAGTTTGAAGTTTTTCGGAACAGTACTCAAATTACGGCGGATAAGT
>NW_022748400.1:0-342 GCF_011630105.1 Anneissia japonica | reverse complement strand
GTAATGTAGATTAAAAATGAGTCATTGAATTTTCAAAATCCTAAATCCTAGTTTCCATGCGAAGAAAGAAAAAACCAAACAGTAAAAATTCAGTGGTGATGATGATTCAAAATTTGCAACATCCTAAATCCTGGTTTCCCGGGGAAGAAACAAATTGGTACAAAAATCAGATCAACAATGTACTTTTAATTTATTAATTGCAGGGATCATTCTAGAGATTATTTTTTACATGAACTAATGTGTAAGATAAAAAAACAGCAGCTTAACTGGACACCACATGTCACTCGACGGACATATGTTCATGCCTGATACGGTTTGATGAAGGATAGCATCTCTCCGTCG
>NW_022748399.1:0-565 GCF_011630105.1 Anneissia japonica | reverse complement strand
AGCCTCTGATAACCGTAAAAAAAAAATCGATCGATCTAGTGGTTTCTGAGATGGTAAATGAGTATCTTGTTAAAGATGTAATGTCCTATGCTAAATACCAAAATAATCATAAAAATATTTTTTTTTAAATTAACTTGCCCATTTTGAAGTAACATGAAAGATATCAACTTGAACATAGCAATTAGTGTATTTAAAAAATGTCTACCCATCGTTTACAGCAAAAATGATAGAAACACTTCCAGTCACTGGAAGTGTTTTATTAGTTTTATTATATTTTTCTGGTTTAAATATCAGGGTACAGATTTTTTTAATTCAATCATTTATATGCACAAGTTGTATGTTGTTATTGCAAAATAAGCAAGTTGATTTCAAAATTTATTTTTATTATTTTTTTACATTAGCAAGGGACAATACCATTAAGAGGTGAATTAATTAAATTCAGTTAGTGCTAGTTGCATGCAAGAAAAAAAGTAGATTAAACTCCAAAAAGACATTTTTTTAATAATTTGGACATTTCTACATATGATTTTTGTAGAAATGTATATGGAATTCTATTTTGAAATTT
>NW_022748398.1:0-1027 GCF_011630105.1 Anneissia japonica | reverse complement strand
TATTCTTTCATTCACATGATTTTCATTCATACATACATTCAGTTATTCATTTTATCAGGAATTAATTAGTGCATTTATTAATACACACATTCGTTCATCCAACTCGGTTTTATTCATTCATTCATTCATTTTTATTCATTTATCTGTTAATTATACATTCTCTTATTACTTTGGTTATTTATTCATTCATTTCATTTATTCTTTCATTCATGTAATGCAGAAGGTAAAATACCATTTGAATTTAATGTTATTCTTAACAATAATAGCCGAAAAAAATATCCATACATAATTACATACCGGAACAGAATAAACAAAGTCGTTTTTTTTTGTTAATATTTCAAGTGTAATTATCCAAAGGCAGTCCACACGATAAAGTTGTGAAATCATCAAAACTCATGATCACAAGGTTGCTGCAAATTTTGTACCGCCTAATTTATTCGTATTTTATGTCTACCAATTCTTTAAAGCACTGATATCATGTATAAAATTACTTTTTATGCATATCTAAATTATATCAATAAAATATTAAAAAGATGAATGCATACAATATGAATATAGTTTAATAATTATGCAAACATTCTATATACAAAACAAAATAATATATTATGTACTTTCGAAGATTTCTCTTAATTTCGGCAAATTATTTAGGGTGCAATGAGACTATTGCGTTTGTGGAGGGTCATAGTAGACATACTCTTAATATGGAATATAGGGGGCATTTCGACACTAAGTATAGGTGTTTACAACAGTAATACATATAAATGCAATATTTTTTATAAATATTTACTATACTATACTATAAATACTTCCTGTATTTCACGTAAATTTTCTGTTCGTCTGGACCCCCTTCAGGCGTAGTCCAATCGTCTTCAAACCCAATCGAGTAGCTCTTATTACTTTCTTAAATTTGTATAGCATTTCTAAGACATTATAGATTTTATGTATAATTATATAATAATTTATTGTATGTATATGTATATATATATATATATACATATATATGTATATGTATACGTATATATATATA
>NW_022748397.1:0-1050 GCF_011630105.1 Anneissia japonica | reverse complement strand
TTACTTGAGATACTAGTCAATCACTGTAACGAACGCCGCACGTTCGCTAGGTGGCGTTGTGGCTAGGTGGCGTTGTGGCTTAATCGCTAAAACAGGACTTACTTGACTTTAGCGTCTCCAAGGCTAATAAAACTTCAAATCAAATTATCAATTCTAGCTTTAACCACTATAACATAAACAAGATAAGGTCTCAGTAATGGTCAGCACTAAACTATTTCATCACCATGGTAACCAAGGGCATTGTGCTACTGTGGATAATATGACCTCCAATAAACCTAGGTTGGGCCTCTAGTGACTTTAAGTAGTAAATGGTTAAAAGATACAAGCACAGTATAAGATAATACTGAATATTACTTATATTGAACAATATACAAGGAGTCTATAGACACATAATATTAACATAAAATGAATCTATGCATAAAGTAATCTTATTATCATACTTAATTAAAACATTAACAATGATTTAAACGTGTTCTAATCACACTATTTTAAGTGCTCTGAATAAGCATCTTATACGCCATATAGCACTACTGTAAGTATAGGCCTACAATAATACAGGAAATAAACTGTAAATAGTTTATATAAATTCTTAATTAATTAATTAACTAAAGTAACTATCATTATCAACGTGCCTCCAAACAAGGCAAAGTATTCGTATATTCTCAAAGGTATGCAAAGTAATTAAAACAATGAAGTGGTAACTTACATTTAAAATCCAAACAAAAGTGTCGTCGACACGTCAAAAAATGAATCAACTGGTTGATCAAAGTTGTAAAACAACAAAAGTTTAAAACAAAAATTGCTAAAAGTTTAAATAACAAAATGGTGTCAAGAGGAGATGTGCCGTAACCAATTCCAAGATCATCTCTCCCTCACACATGGTAACAACCAGGATATATACCAATTGGGAGATACAGAATATGTAGAGAGGGCGCTTCAAAACTTATAATACTTTACAGATGGTTCATCTTTGTTTGGGACATATATATTAGCAAAAGTTATGTTTTGACCATTTAGGCTTGCGTCTAAAATTAAAATACGCCCTTCACC
>NW_022748396.1:0-1267 GCF_011630105.1 Anneissia japonica | reverse complement strand
CAACTAGAAATTATGAATAATGTGTTCAAACTTAAAACTATGTTCTAGCAAAAGAACCAGCAAGTTATGATTAATTAAAACATAAACACTTATTTTCAATTGTCACTCGATAATATCTTTCGTATTTTGGCAGGACAGATAATTTAATAAACCACTTTAGTCTAGATATGTTTTATTTGTATATTATGTGTGTAATACATTTTGCATAAGGGCAAATTAATTTTATGCACGACACTGTGTATAATAACCATGATTAAAAAAAAAAATAGTCTGTTCATCGAAGAGCAACAAAAATGGTATCTGAGATCTGTCATTTGACATACCGTACACCGGAAATAAGCGCCCCGTTTCAGGCCCGTAGCCAGGGGGGTTTTTAGGGGTTCGGGCGAACCCCCCTTTTTCAGCGAACCCCCCTTTTGCCAGCGAACCCCCTTAACCAGAAAACGATCCCCCGTTTTCAAAATAGTGCAATTTATTACAAAATAGGAGCATTTTGGCACTGTTTATTTGTCGCTATCGTTCGCAGTCCGATCGTAGAAATCAAAACAAAGCTGCAGCCAGCTGAATGACGTAACCAGCAAGACTTCAAAATGAATATTAATGAGAGGTTTGTTGCCTAAGCTATTTGACCAATCGCGTGCTTCGTAGTTTATTTACTTTGGCCAAAGAGTATAAATAGAACAAGAGAGCCAACAACGCTCATTGGGAGCGTAAAAAAACGATACGCTCTACGCAGCTAATGTAGGACGCCAACTAACGCTTGTATGTGTTTTATTACCCAGTACTGCACCGCGCACTGTAGGTTTGTCTGTTTATCTGTTCTCCACAAGATACTGTGCTTTTGTTTTCTGCTTACTGAGTTTATAGCGGGCGTACTTCTACCGCGCTGCGCAGCGCTGCCCTGGGTAATAAAAAGAATATACAACTGTTAGTTGGCGTCCTACACAGGCATGACGTTTTTACGAACGGGACTTTGCTCTCTTGTTCTATTTATACTCTTTGCTTTGGCACGAAGTCATCACACAAGTTTTATTTGGGCGCTCGACATTTTTCATTTCTCTGGGATCGAGGACATGCGACACGCCAAAAATGGCCTAGGAGGAGGAGGATGAAGCGCCGAGAAAGAAGTTAGAAAATTCAACCTTGTTTTCACCACATGCTCATGATACTGCCTGACGGCGGGATCGGTGTACTTTTTCGGGCTAGGCCTAGGCCCTAGGTCTAGCGTTGCTAGGTAGGGTAGGTCGTAGCCTATGAGGCCTATTAT
>NW_022748395.1:0-845 GCF_011630105.1 Anneissia japonica | reverse complement strand
ACCTAAATACAAGGCCTAGGCCTATGCAAGGTTTCCTTGCTAAAACTTAATTACCAGGAATCAAGATGATATTCTTCTAGACCTACCAGTATTAAATATCGATATGATAGTCAATCATCACAAATTAAATAACACCCTATTGTTTTTATTCAAACAAATTAACCACGTCGTCACTAACAAAAACAACATTGTTATATAGTCTTCAGACGGGTCGAGAATCGAGCACCAATCGATCACGAAGAACATACAGGAAGACCATGTTTGGTGAGCACATGATTCACTCTACAAACTACTGTACTGTACGCTATGTGAAGCAAGAAGTAAACAACGCATAATCGTGTATTTTCTGTAAGATTTATTGAATCACTACGAAAAAAGTGAAACCAGGGAGATGTAAAACATACATAAAATCAAAGACAAGACAAAACAAATATTTTTAATGTTTTATTCAAACATATTTTTCCAAGTAGTCTGATCACTAACAAGCAACATTGGCATGATGTGCATGTGTCTACGAAGTATGGATACAGAACTCAACAAATAATTGAGTAAGATGAACATAACATTTCCAGCTCATTATACAGTATCACTTTTATTTGAAAATTTAACACTTGATTTAATAATTTATTTAGTGATTAAACTACATACTGTGCTATTGTAGAAAATTAAAGTACGTTTTAATAATAAAAAAATAAAAAACAAAATTATAAATTAATTAGTGTCATGCTGAACTTGGGGGAATCACCGCGGCTTGGGAGGCCACGCTAATATCGAGTGCTAAAAATGCTAGTTGTTAAAGTATGACTGCGCATGCGTCGTTTAATTTACGTAAATATATCGTTTAC
>NW_022748394.1:0-1320 GCF_011630105.1 Anneissia japonica | reverse complement strand
TTTGGTAGTTTGGAAATAAATGTCACGAAACGTCCTAATATTTACAATCTCTAACCAACGTCGGGCCAACTGTTTTAACCAACCTCCATTTCAAACGTTTACTGACGTCGGGCCAACAACATACTGTGACGTTGAGACGACGTCTGTAATCGCATCTAATATTTACAACCTCTAGCCAACGTTGGGTCAATGGCAGTACCAAACCATCTTTTTAGTAGTTAGCCGACGTCGGGCCGGTAACAAATCGTGACGTTGTTCCAACGTCCGAAGCCAGACTGAATATTTACGACGGCTTACCAACGTTGAGACGACATCGGAAAACTGACAAATATATTCATACGTTAGGCCAACGTGAAATTCCAATGTTGGTTTGACTCTCCGACCAAATTTTGCAACCAAACACCAACGTCGTACCGTACGTCAGATATCCAACTCAGACGCTTACCGACGCCTTGCCAACGTTTACCAACGTTGGGCCAACGTCGCTTTGCTAGCTGGGTGTACTCTCTGTTTTAAAAAGGCCCGGGTAAGGTTTAGCCACGTTGAATTTCACTTTGTGACTGAGATACAGTATACATTCACACACGAATAAACGTGTGGCTACGTAGCACTCTACTTCTTCTACCCCCTTAGTGGTCCAACCTGCACAGAGGTCTACTATTGTGCCCGGAATTGTTCTTATAACGCTGTAGCCTATTGGATTAAAGAAGAAATAGCCATTGGTCCAGTTCAAAAACAGGTCAAATTTGAAAATTGTAATTTCATTCATGACAATTACATTTAATAAGATAATATTCGTATAAAACCATTTACAAGATAGAACAAAATCTTATTAGTCTTCATTACTGATGATGCCGATCGGTGTCGGGTTACAGCGACGTTCTCGAGTTTCAGAATAGGCGTTCCCTTCCAGTCATCACGGTGTCCAGTTTCATTGGTTTCCTGGGGTTTGAGTTGGCAATTGAGTCCACTCGATTTGTATTGAGAATCTTCCTACACATGACTCGGATACTATTGCATCACGAGCCATTTAAACAATGAACAATGGTTTGAATGCGAGTCATCCTTCACATCTATATTTTAAAATAGAGCATTGTTTCTATCATTTACCTATTTGTATAATTTGTGGGAGGTTAATTTCAGTTGAAAGTGATCCTTTGGTTGTACAGTACTTGTATGATCTCCAGTATTTCGGAGAACATTGTAAATATATCTACGAATGTCAATTTTCGTTTTTAAATGCAGACCTTCTCCAGTTTTTCGGCGGTTCGTCGTGATCCCTTTAACCCCCACGCTACAGGGCTGATATATATATATATA
>NW_022748393.1:0-545 GCF_011630105.1 Anneissia japonica | reverse complement strand
AGTACATATTTTAGTTGGCCCATACTTTATTATTATGTTTTTGTTTTGTTTGTCAGCCCATAAAGTATCTCCATGGTCAGCCATAACCACATCCCCGAAATCTTAGACTCCGGGGTACCAGGATGGTGTCCATGGCTGAAAATAGCTTTATCTTAACCATAACCAACGGGTTATTAGGGGAAAATGTAATCATCACATTCCTTTATCGCTGCTGCTGGACGTTGGTTAGAGCATGCACATGTCACGCCAAAATTGGTCTCTGGGCAAATAAATGTCCGGCAGACAGATTGTGGCCCCGGACCAAATTTTTCCTGACAACCTATAAGACGTTTAACAATAAAATATTATGGATTTAACACATTCGTTACCACACCCCCTTAAGTAATTGCCATAATATTACCTCACCTAATATTATTAGGTGAGGTGAGAAAATTTAAAGAATAGAAACCAGGCAAATGGGTATAGTTTACATCCAACGCTCAAGGTAGGTCACGTGTCATAACAAAGCTACGTTACCGGCATTCCTTCTGTATGAAAAGTAGGTC
>NW_022748392.1:0-818 GCF_011630105.1 Anneissia japonica | reverse complement strand
AATATCAAATAGTAGATTGTAGCAATACTAAAAAGAAGAAAGCAGACATGTTGTACATTTTATTTTAATTTATTTGGTGTTGGAAATAAAGCTTTCTTGTATTGTATATTTTGAATTTTCCATTCAGTGTTTATATATTTGCAGTGTTATAGAGGATGAACTATCAAAATGAACAAGTATTAGAGAGAGTAAAGGAGAAAAGAACTTTATCAGCTATGATAAAGAAACAAAAAGAATAGCTCGTACATATACTTAAAAGGAGATGATCTATTGGGAGATATTATTGAATCAAGAGTAGAGAATAGCAGGATCAGGGAAGAAAAAGTAATGTTAGATGACCTGAGGGAAACAAATGAAAGCTATGCCATCATGGAACGTAGATCATATGATTGAGAAGTTAACTGCTGTGAACCTGCCAGTAGGCTGAAGACATATAATGACAGGCCCGTAGCCAGGGTGGGGGGGGGGGTGTTTATGGTTCGGGCGAACCCATCCCCCTTTTCTAGCGAACCCCCTCGAATTTTTGAATGAGTCCCACTCGGACTATGACTTTACAATGGCACACATACGAATGGCAAACATCGATAAAAACCCGGCTGCCATCTCAACTTTCACTGGCCTTTGGCTGAATGTTTGTAAGAAATGTACCAACCGTTAACGAAACGGTTTGCCGTCTACCTAGAGTAAATGGTGCCACCAAACGAAGCTAAAGTTTTGCGACTTAATTCACCAAAGGCAGATAAAGTTTTGCGACTTTGGCTATGTTCAGACACAACGACTTACGCTAGCGTAACGTTAATCGAGTGGTGTGAACTTGT
>NW_022748391.1:0-993 GCF_011630105.1 Anneissia japonica | reverse complement strand
CAGAGGCATGGGATGCACTATCATGAATCCCTCGCAGCAGCACCAGTGATCCTGAGGCGCAGGAGCTGATGGTCGTGAACGGCAGGGCGTCCGTCACCGACGACAACTCCAACCAGTCCTTGGATCAGCTGGACGAGATAACCGAGAAGTTCACGACGAATCAGTACGCGACGATCGGATCTTCGGAGGCGCACGTCACGCTCGCGCTGAAGTACCCTCTCTGGATGACGGACAACGCGGGCGGAGCCGGCGGCGTGCACAGAACGTACCTCCTTAGCAGACAGCCGGTAGAGCAGTACAAGTCGGACCTGGACCAATTCTACCAGCCGGTGTTCAGCCACAACCTGAAGGAGGAATCCAACGTCGGCATGCAGGGTAGACAGTACCACGACAGCAGCCAGTCCGAACCTTGCGCATTCAAGAGCGTCAACAAAGGATTCTTCGGGGAACACGAACACAGCTCGTCGGCGTTCCGCAACCTCCTTGACGTGTCCTCGTGCAGAACCGATCAGGGAATGCTTCTCGTCGATATGGCGACCTGTCTTCCGACGGGACGGGGAACCGACGATCAGTACATCAGAACCGGATTGAGGAAAAGATATCCTCCTTACTGATAATTTAAAACAAAAAGTGAAGTGGCCAAAGTGTTGTAAAGAAAAAAAAATCAAAGAATTTTGGAAAATAAAGTCAGAAAAAAAAACAAACAATCTTGCCTGTTTCTCTTGTCTTACTTTTTGTAACCCTTGATAAACCAGAAATCCTCCTCCTTGCAGTCGTCCACCCATTCGGCGTACACGTTGTCGCCCAAACACTTGACGATTACCAAGGCGGCAGGGCGGGCTGACAGTGAGAAAGTGTTTGCCAAAAACAGCGCTCCCAGCTGGATTTTGGCTTTATCCAGCAGACAGGGTCGAAATGCGGTTCCACCTTTGCGAGGAGCGGACTCGCGCTCCTGCATGATCTGCGGCATGGTCATGGACGTGAATTTGAATT
>NW_022748390.1:0-799 GCF_011630105.1 Anneissia japonica | reverse complement strand
GTCGTATGTGCGCATCAAATATAGGTATCTTTGCGCGGATTTGTGCCGATATACAGTGAAAATATACTAAAATCAGACCTATTTTTAATCAGTTATAGCTCCTAAGGATGAAAGGTGACCCCCAATTTTTATTACATATTCTGAAAGCACATAAGTTGTAAATATGATTTTATAGATCAAAATGGCTGATCGGACATTGTGACGTCACCATATTGGCATCTGAATTCAAAGAAAGTGAATTATAGCTATGACGTCATTTTTGAAAATACGCATTTGAGCGTATCTCGCTGATCCTTAATCGATCGTCTTCCAACTTTGACTATGTTACAGCTGAGACAATTCTCTTTCATATATTTGACGTCTTTTTACATTTTGATGAAGTCATCATGGTCAAAAAAATTGTTTTTTATGACCCCCACATCTTTCTTTCCTCAAAATGTTGATGAGCCCATATCATCTTAACCATTCGTCATTTCTGAATCATATTAAGTGAGCATAATCTTCAGGTCAAGGTTGAATGTTAGTTACCTTAATTTTCCGTTCGCGCGACTTAACGGGTGCGTACGCGTGCGTCAACATTTACATATGCATAAAACCATGAATATATTAAATCAGTTATAGCTCCATAGGATTAAAGGTGACCCCCAATTTTTATTACATATTCTGAAAGCACATGAGTTGTAGATACGATTTTATAGATCATATTGGCTGATCGGACATTGTGACGTCATCATTTGCCATTTGAATTAAGAAAAAATAGAATTTTTATTTATGACGTTATTACTTTTTATACTCGTTT
>NW_022748389.1:0-2021 GCF_011630105.1 Anneissia japonica | reverse complement strand
CACTCCCGCCTGCTTACGGGCCTCAGGGATCAACTGACAAGGACTGTTGTGACAAAAGGCTAAGTTACAACGAGAGGGAGAAACGACCAGCTACAACGGATCAGGCGTTAACATTACAGTTGTAAAAAAATATTAATTGTATTTACTTTATATACTCCAGCCATACAGGTTAAACGATCCTGACAACCGAATGGTCGAAGTTCCCTCTGCGTTTGGTACGGCCACGGCAGATGGCTTAGCTAGATTATATGGTATTCTTGCTAACGGAGGAGATTTAAATAGAACGAAACTCTTGTCCAAGGCAGCTATCAATACATTAAAAACGAGTGTCATTAAAGGTATGGATAAAGTCGTTATGAAAGAAAATGAGTGGGGACCCGGTACATTGATCAGTGACATAAAGGTAGGCCCTCGTTTTGATTTCCACTTTTTCATAATTTTCAAAAAAAACACAACAGATCGTATCTTCATCATAGGCAAAGCCTGTATTTAATCCAATAAGTTATGGCCTTAACGGCCCCAATAAGACATGTTTCGGCAGTCCACTACCATCGTCAGTTATCTATTGCACGCAGGCAATCATTGATATAGGGGAGTAAAAATTCAATGTTATGCATGCTAACAAATTGTGGAATGAACCGTAACAGTACTACAAAGCAAAATATAAATAAAGATAAGGTAAAATCAGAGTGCAGTATTTATGCCACAAAGGGGAGAATGGAATGAATTTAGAATGACAAAGATAAATTAACATGAAGAAGCTGTTCGTTCAGTGAGGGCTGCTCCCACTGAATATGCAAGGCTTCTTTGATTTTTAGAATTTGGTTGTAGAGGCGGAGTTCAGTATCGTGAAACAGTCCTCATTGGCTGATTGTTTACAATGACGTGAACTTTTCAGATGCTTTAATATATGCGAGTTCCCATCCAGTGTTAGGTTCTCACGCATGCGTGTAGAGAAATGTCGGCTTGTTTTGCCAACGTAACAAGCATTACAGCCTGCACATACAAATTTGTAAACGACACGCGAACGGAGACCAACTGGGATGGGATCTTTAGCTGAAAACAAATTTTTAACTTTAAATGTCTTATTGGGGCCGTTAAGGCCATAACTTATTGGATTAAATACAGGCTTTGCCTATGATGAAGATACGATCTGTTGTGTTGTTTTTGAAACAAAAACTTAAAAATATTAGCTGTCTGCTTTTCGATCGTTCTTTTTCATAATTATAAAAACATAATAGCACGTGGAGAGCGTAGGCTAGGCATACCCAAAAATACTAATTGTCATTCCCTTTCGTTAGTGTTCTAGGAACGAAACAGGTCAACTCGGTCCCAAAACTTAACTCGGTGACCTCCATCCCGGCTACTCAACTAGGCTCCAACTCAACTCGGCTCCAAGTCAGCAAGTGTTATATTATATTTACTATGTTATATTAAATTTTAACAATTATCTTTGTTTTGTTTAATTGCAGATTGGGAAAGCTTTCGGACATAGTGGAGCCGGCGGACAGGAAGGCTGGGCCAACCCTGAGCTAAAAATAGGCTATGGTTTCGTGACCAATACACCTACGGTCAGCCTTTCGGAGAATGGACAACGCTACTTGTTACTACGCAAAAGTCTTTACGATTGCGTTCAAAACTTAAAAAAATAAATCCATTTTTTATTATATTGTGCTGTCTTAATTATTAATGTATATTTTAGGTCATTTCTTATCTTAATTGCTTGTAGATAATTGTTTTGTCCGGCCGGTACCCAGGGTGTGGGGGCCTACTACTGTAGATAAGAAACCGACGATTGTTCATAAATTTGTTTAAATGATTATAAAATTCTATTAATAATTATTACAGGTCTATCGAACAACAGTAAAAATTAACTAAGTAAAACGTCCGTTTTACGTACCCATCGCTAAGAGCTATTCATAAATTTAAAAATCTGTAAATTGGATCAGTTATAGCTTCTATCTGTTTGTTAAATTGAATGCGATTGATAAAAACATGTATATATATATATATATATATAT
>NW_022748388.1:0-1116 GCF_011630105.1 Anneissia japonica | reverse complement strand
GCCCGGGAAAATTTTGATTCCTAGAAGGCGGGAAATGAGCTTTCCCGACTTCTGGGGTGTCTTTTTAATTACTTTTAAGTTCTTCAAAATTCAAGGTTTTTCCCTTTTGAAAACGGTCAGGTAATTGTTTACCATTGTTATACAGTAAATAGGCCTTAAGTGTTACTACGTACATAAAAATTTTAAACAAATGAGTAGTTGCATACGAATTTTCCATGAATCGATGAATCCCAAAAAGGAGGGGGGTCCGGGGTCCTCCTCCAGGAAAATTTCGATTCCTAGAAGGCGGGAAATGAGCTTTTCCGACTTCTGGGGTGTCTTTTAATTACTTTTAAGTTCTTCAAAATTCAAGTTTTTTCCCTCTTGAAAACGGTCAGGCAATTTTTTTCCATTGTTATTCAGTAAATAGGCCTTATGTGGGTATACATACATAAAAATACAAAAAAAAATTAGTAGTTGCATACGAATTTTCCATGAATCGATGAATCCCAAAAAGGAGATGGGTCGGGGGGTTCTCCCCCGGGAAAATTTTGATTCCTAGAAGGCGGGAAATGAGTTTTCCCGACTTCTGAGGTGTCTTTTAATTACTTTAAATTCTTCAAAATTCAAGGTTTTCCCCTCTTGAAAATTATTATAATGAATCAGTGAACCCAAAGAGAAAAGGGAGGTTCAGGTTCTTCTCGGAAAATTGTTGATTTCTAAATGGTTGGAAATGAGCTTTCCCGACTTCTGAAGTATCTTTTAGTGACTTTAAAAGTTCTTCAAAATTCAAGGTTTTCCTCTCTTCAAAACGGTTAGGTAATTTTTTCCCATTGTTATTAAGGTAGATAGGCCTTATGTGTGTATGCATAGGCCTACACAAAAATTAAGTAGTTGCATACGATTTTTTTTCGATAAATCCCAAAAAGAAAGGGGGGTCGGGGGGTTCTCCCCCAGCAAAATTTTGATTCCTAGAAGGCGGGAAATGAGCTTTCCCGACTTCTGAGGTGTCTTTTAATTACATTCAATTTCTTCAAAATTTAAGGTTTTCCCCTCTTGAAAATTATTATACTGAATCAATGAACCCAAAGAAAGGGAGGTTGGCGTTCTTCCCGGGAAAATGTTGATTTCTAAGTG
>NW_022748387.1:0-622 GCF_011630105.1 Anneissia japonica | reverse complement strand
TATCATTTATTTTTTAGTTGTTATGTAATAGCTTGCCTATAATATCAAATATTGATTTGGCCTATAATGTTTACGCGAGCACGGAATTTACCCGAGCACGCACGCGGCAATTATTCGATTATATATGAATTCTAATACGCTGTCCATAGTAAGTGATGTTAATTTAAAAAAAATTATAATTGTAAACCCAAATTAAGTGTGTGAAATTGATATGCAGTTTACGTAACTCATATACTTTGCATGTGTTCATAGGGAAGATCATGAAACAAAATGGACGGTGTGTACTACGTGACTTTCGCAAACCAAGGAGCGGAATGTCGCAACTCTTTATATATATGGCTCTGCAAGAGGTGCAATAGGCTGAGCCAGGAGTTGCGACCACTGATCTCTGAATTTAGAAGCCATTTTGTGTCCACCGCGATGCGCGTGTGTATTATAATTACGGCCTCCTGTAGTTTAATTTAATTTAATCTTTATAGCAGTCGATTTCATGTAACTATATATATAGTTTTTTTTTTATGATTTCACTACTTTATATCCATTTTTTGCTATTGCTGCGAAGCAGCCAATTCATATTCTTGACAGCAATTTGACCTCTGAAAGGTCATTGTTTGTCAAAAAA
>NW_022748386.1:797-939 GCF_011630105.1 Anneissia japonica | reverse complement strand
TTTGCCTAACCCTAACCCTAACCCTAACTCTAACCCTAACCCTAACCCTAACTCTAACCCTAACAAAACCTAACCCTAACCCTAACCTAACAAAAAAAAATTACATTTTTTACTCAACTTTTTAACATTGTCACTTTTTGCA
>NW_022748386.1:0-709 GCF_011630105.1 Anneissia japonica | reverse complement strand
TCTCACTTTGCCTAACCCAGCCTATCTCACTTTGCCTAACCCTAACCCTAACCCTAACTCTAACTCTAACCCTAACCCTAACCCTAACTCTAACCCTAACACTAACCCTAACCCTAACCTAACAAAAACAATTACAATTTTGACACAACTTTTTAACATTGTCACTTTTTGCACAAAAGTGCTTATCTCGCCGAGTTGAGCACTCAGTGCAAATTTTTGACTTTCCGCCATATTTCGAGTGCTTTTCCGAAAAACTTCAAACTTTCAATGGAATAGTCTTTGTTTCAGGCTATCTCACCGTGCCTAACAAAAGAAAATTACATTTTGACTCAACTTTTTAACATTGTCACTTTTTGCTCAAAAGTGCTTATCTCGCCGATTTGAGCACTTAGTGCTAATTTTTGACTTTCCGCCATATTTCGAGTACTTTTCCGAAAAACTTCAAACCTTCAATGGAATAGTCTTTGTTTCAGCATATCTCACTTTACTTAACCCTAACCCTAACTCTAACTCTAACCCTAACCCTAACCGTAACTCTAACCCTAACACTAACCCTAACCCTAACCCTAACCTAACAAAAAAAAAAAAATCCATATTTGACTCAACTTTTTAAAATTGTCACTTTTTGCACAAAAGTGCTTATTTCGCCGAGTTGAGAACTTAGTGCAAATTTTTGACTTTCCGCCATATTTCGAGTACTTTTCCGAAA
>NW_022748385.1:0-1193 GCF_011630105.1 Anneissia japonica | reverse complement strand
GTAGATTACCTACGAGCACTGGGTTTAGGTCTTTAATCCTCTTGTCGGCTTTCCAATTCGGAAATAAGTGTTTCTGCTTACTTGACAGGATCATGGTCTCACTTTCTTCCAGTTCGGACACGAGCAAGTTGCTTGTCGTTATGGGTTGGTGCTTCATCTTTGCTTTAAGGCATCTTATGAACCGTAATACCCACCCAAGAACACGTATCTTCTTCGTCCAAGATGAGTATTTATCTGTCAATGTTTCTACAAAGCTACTCTCACAGGTTTGTATCTTGTTTACTATTACCACTGGCTTCTTTACCTCGGGATCAGGAGTCAGTTGATCACTTTCTGAAAATTTCGACACTGGCCAGCGTGATTCTTCTTTATACAGAAAATCGGGACCTGTCAACCACTTACCCAATTCGTATGTGCCTCTTGAACCTTCGTCAGCAGGATTGTTATCGGTTGGTACATGTCTCCATTGATGCTTGTTGGACACACTCAGTATATTCGATACTCGATTGGCTACAAAGGTTTTGTAGCGACGACTTTCATTTCTGATGTAGCTCAGTACTATCATCGAATCGCTCCAGTAGACCGTGTCATTCATAGAATATGTAGGCTCTCTTCTTATGGTGCTATCGAGGGTTGCAGCTAGTACTGCGGCCATAAGTTCTAACCTTGGAATTGTTACAAGTTTTATTGGGGCAACTCTAGCTCTACCAAGGATGAATTCCACTGTAGGCTTCTTACCATCTTGTTCTATCCGAAGATAGGCAACTGCAGCATAACCCCTTTCTGACGCATCACAGAAAATATGCATTTGCGCACCATTAGCGGTATCAAGTTTCATCCATCGAGGAACGCTGATTTGTGACAGGATTGATGTACGTTCAAGCCATTGACTCCATGCCTTCTTTTCATCTTCGGTTAAGGGTTGGTCCCAATCAGCACCTCTCCTACAGACTTCTTGAAGGAGAGATCTTGCTAACAAAACAAGTGGAGCAGCCATCCCCAAAGGGTCGAAAACAGAACTGGTAACTGACAGCAGCCCTCTTCTAGTCATAGGTTTGTCTTTGGGAGTAAGCTGAAAAGTGAAACTGTCGCTTCCAGCATTCCAACTGACGCCTAGAGTCCGTTCTATAGGTAGCTCTTCGAGAGATAGTGATGCGGATGGAGCTCGTTCAGATTCATCTATGCTATCAAGC
>NW_022748384.1:0-780 GCF_011630105.1 Anneissia japonica | reverse complement strand
AGATATTATTCTCCTGAAGACGATTGAAGCAAATCCATCGAAACGTCGAGACATTATCAACAAACAACAGTTCTTTTCAGAACTATTTACGTTGTACCGCTAGCATTAAATATATTATTATTATTATTATTATTATTATTATTATTATTATTATTATTATTATTATTATTATTATTATTATTATTATTATTATTATTCTCATTATAAAGTATTATAATTTTCGTTATAATTATCATTATCATTATTATCAATATTAGAGGATTTAATATATATCACTTTCGACTCAGCTTAATGTATGAGCATAGCTCTTTGGGCATGTTTACAGCTTTATAATACCCCTCGGCAAAATCGTGATGACGTCAACATTCGGTCTATTGGTGCAAATTGTTTGGTATTGAATTTAAGAATTGAGAGAAAATAGTTGGTTTCGATAAAATAGTAAAAACCCAGCAGAACATGTTTTATACTATTAATAACATTACGGATATATTTGGATTTTACAACTGATAAACACGTTATTTCTATTTTTAATTATAACTTTTATTATTACTTACTACTTACTTATTATTTACTATTATTATTCTTATAGTTTTGTTATTATTATTATTAGTGCTCTTGTTATTGTTCCACTATCGTTGTTATTATTATTATTATTATTATTATTATTATTATTATTATTATTATTATCAATATCATTATCATTATTATTATTATAATTATTATTATCATTATTATTATTAGTTGTTATAATAATAATTATTGTTATTCTTATTAGTATTA
>NW_022748383.1:0-671 GCF_011630105.1 Anneissia japonica | reverse complement strand
AACTTCAAACTTTCATTGGAATAGTGTTTGTTTCAGGCTTTCTCGACGTGCCTAACAAAAAAAAAATTACATTTTGACTCAACTTTTTAACATTGTAACTTTTTGCAGAAAAGTGCTTATCTCGCCGAGTTGAGCACTTAGTGCAAATTTTTGACTTTCCGCCATATTTCGAGAACTTTTCCGAAAAACTTCAAACTTTCGATGGAATAGTGTTTTTTTCAGGCTATCTCACTTTACCTAAAAAAAAATTGTATTTTGAGTCAACTTTATAACATTGTCACTTTTTGCACAAAATGCTTATCTCGCCGAGTTGAGCACTTAGTGCAAATTTTTGACTTTCCGCCATATTTCGAGTACTTTTTAGAAAAACTTCAAACTTTCAATGGAATAGTGTTTGTTTCAGGCTGTCTCACCGTGCCTAAAAAAAAAATTACAATTTGACTCAACTTTTTAACATTGTCACTTTTTGCAGAAAAGTGCTTATCTCGCCGATTTGAGCACTTAGTGCAAATTTTTGACTTTCCGCCATATTTCGAGTACTTTTCCGAAAAACTTCAAACTTTCAATGGAATAGTGTTTGTTTCAGGCTATATCACTTTACCTAACAAAAAAATTGTATTTTGACTCAACTTTATAACATTGTCACTTTTTGCACAAAAGTGCTTATCTCG
>NW_022748382.1:0-752 GCF_011630105.1 Anneissia japonica | reverse complement strand
ACATCCTTGCCTATTTTTGATTAACTTTTGATTAACTTCTTTATATAATTATATATAATATAATATTTTGTAGTTTATGACCTTAAGTTTTACTCAATATTTTCTAGGAAAGTACTGTTTCCTTATTTTAATTTGTTTTACTTTGTAAAGCTTATGGATATTATTATCCTACAGTATGCTATTGTCCTATGACACACAAGTTCCTTTACCCGTGGTCAGTATTTAATTAACGCAAGGTAAATGAACTGAGTTTGGAATCTCCAAGACTTGAATGTGGTTTCGCATCCTGGACATTTACTTTCAGTTGGTCCAAACCACTTATTTATTATCTTAATTAAGTATATGTTTATTGAACACTTTACCATAGATTAGTTTGTTAAACTTGTTGGAATTGGTGCCCTGATTGGATGGGACCCTTAATATGCACAATGTCACACCCATCTTAAAGGGTCTTACTACCCAAAGTAATTCAGTTGTTATTTGGGATCCAGTGCAGACAACTCAAGACATCTTTATTACCTGGAACCCTGTTATTTTGTCGGCTTCAGTTCCTCTATGATCTGTAAGTAAAGTACTTAAATTGCTGCTTCAGGTTCTAACCACCACCATCCTCTAAGCTCATTTATATGTTTAATTTCTATCTTTGTTTAATTACCGTATTATAATCGCATTGTAAATAAATTATATATATTTTGTAAATACACAAAAGCTGTGATCTCTTTTCTGTTAGTTTTTCTGAGCCGTAACGTAAC
>NW_022748381.1:0-667 GCF_011630105.1 Anneissia japonica | reverse complement strand
ATCGGTATTAGTTTCAACATCACCAGAACAGGTAAGCTGTGGCCCCTCATCATCTATATGATATTACAATGATAATAATTCATTGATTGTCAATTATTTATATCCAATTATGAATACCTATGAAAAATGTTGAAAAATTAAAATGATTAAAATATGGAAACATTAAAATTGTGGACTAAACCAGCAAGATACTATTGTGTATTTTGATGAAGGAATTACCTGTAACTCGGATCATAAATGAACAAACTTCTTCGTTGTCACTCCTGTCTCTTGCAATGCATGTGACTAATGTCTCACCCATGCCACAGTCTAATACTTCCGGATGGTCACATGTGACAATGATATCAGCATTTCCAGCATTGTCAGTTGCAGTTGGAAGTTCGAAAGAAACTTTTGCCGTACTTTTACCAGGATCGGTTGTGGTTGATATATCAAGTGAACAGGTAATCTTTGGTTTTTCAGCATCTGGTGAATTATACGTTAATTTTCATTTCATTTATTTTGCCGAAAACAATTACAATATAAAAAGATAAAGCAGTCGGAAAGACAATAATATATATATATATATATATACATATATATATATATATATGTATATATAACAATACAAGGTTAATCAAAATAAAGATGAACACCGTTGACATTTCAGGATATAGACAAAATGACA
>NW_022748380.1:0-889 GCF_011630105.1 Anneissia japonica | reverse complement strand
TAAACAATTTAAATTATATTTTATTCCAAAATACCTTTATTCGATTATACACGTTATTGGTTGTTTAATGATCAGATAAGCTCTGGTGCAACAGTTGAACTGAATGTCGGTGATCAAGTTTGGTTGCAGAACCAGAGAACAAGACATTATGGTGATTCCGACCACCCTTTCATATTCACTAGGTTTATGATATACGATATGAACTAGTGACTTCTGCCAAAAATCGACATGCTTTGTATAATTGATTATTTTATGAATTCTATTAGAGAAAAGCAAACTAAAATATGTACAAGAAAAATATTAGGGGCTATACTTAGGCTAGGCCTACGGTTATGTTGATATGTTGAAGCAACAGTGTAAAAATTTGTTTTATCAATAAAGCGCATTAGGATTAAAAACAGAAAGGATATATTATAGAAATACATATAATTGTAAAAAATTGAGTTTGCTGAGGCATACTCTATCTAGTGCAAAAAAAATGTGTTAGCCTTACCTTCTGCAACAAAATATATGCATATAGCCTTATTCAAATTAGCTCCATGAGCCCAATCCGACCCTCTGTTTCCCCTTTTTCTTTTAAGAAATTCATGATACAGCAAACCGTTTACAACAATTTACATTGCACCCTCCACTTTGAGACCCCTCTAATTCGAGACCACTTTTTAAAAAAACGAAATAATCAATCAATAATCATTAATCTTTTAACAAAAAGCTAACCCATTACCATTAATTACAGACCGAACCCAGAGACCACCACAGTTTTTCAGGTCTCAAAGGTGGTCTGGAATTGAACTGTAGGCCTATTGTACTTTCATATATTCTTGGACTCTCTTATTTATTTATCTTATCTAATTTCACACCTGTTTAGTTAAAATAAATATTAGCATGC
>NW_022748379.1:0-930 GCF_011630105.1 Anneissia japonica | reverse complement strand
AATTCTAAGCTAATAACTTAATCTCTGCTGTATATTTCCGGATATGTTGTATGTTTAATTGCTTCACTTTGGCTATTACGACTACCAGCATAGTCTTTCCTCTCTGAGTTTAAGACAATATGATAAATTATGAACAGATATATTTACCAGGCCCATACAGTAAGTATGATTTTTTAACTTGGTTTCAGAGACATTAACTCAGGAAGAGAATTTCGCCCTGTTTATGTATGTTTGTTTCTAACTATGAAAAGGATTTGTTTTCCAGTATTTCCTATTTTGCTATTATATCTGGTTTTTTTTTAATATATTAAATAAACCTTACAATCCTACATGATGTGTAATTGATAGATAAAAAATATCCTTAGTTCTCTTTCACTGTGATTGGCTATATGCAGACATTTGCTCTAAACCAAATTTCCTTGAATCGGTTTACTGAAGATGTTTTAAAATTTGTGTACATCGGTTCAGTGCATTAGTTCTAGAAATATGTGATGTCATTATTATTCTTTAAGAAATAATAATAGTTATATTTTAATCGAATAATTATGCTGGCTGTTGTTCTCAACATTACGCTTGTAGATGAGTAATTTCACAGTAAATGGACATGATAACCTAACATTTTCATGGAAAAATAGAATACAGATGATTTTGGCTAAACTCTGTGGAACAGAACATATGATATCAATGTTTTGGAAAAGGGGTATTATAAGATAGTTAAATTATCTTTTCAAAAAAAATATGCATGTTTGTATTTTAATACACTACAAATCCTATTCCCATGTAACGGACGAACAGGATTTTGACATACATTTGGGTCAATGACTTTCCATTGTGGATGCACCAAAAATAAAATGCATGATTACCATTTTTTTTTTAAATATCTTACTGTATATATTCACTAATTTTATAAACATTTAAAAGTAACAGATA
>NW_022748378.1:0-618 GCF_011630105.1 Anneissia japonica | reverse complement strand
CGTGCCGTTGAGAAAGTCCTGAGGACAGGACGAAATATTCGTGTGCAATAAAATACTTATGTTCCTCCAATACGTCAACCGTTTCATTTGATTTAATTATATATATTTTAAAAGGCAAATGGGAAAAACCCATAAAACAGCAAACGGCCACATAATGCAAAAATATTTAAAATTAAAACGAACAGTAGAGAAAATCCAATCAGAATGACAAAATAAACTAAGCATCCACTGAAAGGAATCCCAATATCTGCAGACGGATCCGTTTCGGCCTTCCAGGCCTCATCAGTCCAGCTAGGGTATAGACCCAAACGAAACGTTCGACCAGCTTAGGTAGGGCCCAAACTAGTCCCACGACCACTAATGATTACAAAGCCAAACCAAGGCAATATATATACACAGCCCAGGTGTGAATGCAAATAGTGGAATACAAGCTATGTGGCTCGACAAAATATTCTCTGTATCTACTTGTTAATGTTTTCGTTTATTCACGTTCAGAAAGTTCTAAGGACAGGATGAAATATTTGTGTGCAATAAAATAAAATTCAAAGTCCTCCAATACGCTAACCGTGTCATTTGATTTTATCAGTGTCTCTCCTATTATTTTTTTTTTTAATTATT
>NW_022748377.1:81639-92932 GCF_011630105.1 Anneissia japonica | reverse complement strand
ATCCCTTTGAAACATCGACACCGCACTTCCTAAAATTAATTCACTACATAACACCTGTTTTAAGCTGCACATCCTTTCTATTGTTTTCAATTTCAATACGTCACACATACCAACTCAAATTCATATTTTCTTTTTAATAATACATTTTATTTATTTATTTATTTATATTATTTAAAATATTTATTTAATATTAATATAATTAAAACAATTGTTTTCATATTGTTCCCATTGTTTACTTTACATATGTAATAACCTCCTATAACGTCCATACTTACTACTACTTACCATGCACAACTGTTGATAGATCTGGCAGAGCAGTATGATTTTAAAGATTTTCTAAGATATTTGGTAAATCCATGCAGTTATATAGAAGTGTTGATTAAAAAACTTAATTAGATTATACACAACACAATATGCTGAATACCCTAGTAGCCAGACTAGGTTTTGTATGCGCTTTGAGGTCCAGAGAACCTGACTTTAGAAATTGGTTTAGGGTGGTCCAAGAATAATTTTTGGCTTGGTAACTCATTTTTAAAATGTGGCAAAAGGTTAAATGGTTAGGGTCAAATTCATAGCTAGAGGGTCGTCATATCTCCGCCAACTCCTGGTGGTAGAGAGTTACGGTAATCTTGATGCCTATTTGTTCAGAACAATTATGTTTCTACTCACTCTAATAGAATATTTTGCTAAAAAATGACCGGAAATGCTGTTTCTAACCTTTGACACGTTTCAAGGTCGTAGCCATGGTGATCATATCTCAGCAACAATAATGTTTATATTTGGTTCAATAAAAAAGTTTGCTAAAAAATGACCGGAAATGCAGTTTTGACCATTGACATGCTTCAAATGTCATAGTTACTGAGTCCTTATTATCTCCACAACCACTGGTAGTAGAGAGTTAATTTTGATGCTAATTTGTTCTGAAGATTTATGTTTCTATTTGCTTGAATAGAACATTTTACTAAAATATGATCGTAAAAACCGTTTCTGACCTTTGACATGTTTCAAGGTCATAGCCATAGAAAGAATCCTCATATCTCCGCCACAACCACTGGTGGTAGAGAGTTATTTTTGGTACCAATTTGTTCTGAAGATTCATGTTTCTATTTGGAATAATAGAAAAGTTTGCTAAAAATACATATGCCTATCCTTATACATACTGTCTGTAGAGACTTGATAGTGATCACAAATTATTTATTTTCACGTGCTTCAGTTAACGGGATTGGGCCATATTTTTAAAACCAAATATGCCGATACTGACCATTGACCCATGTCACAAGCATTAATTTGGTCTAATTTTGTCAGTAGACAATTTCATTTACAAGAAATATAATAAATCAGATCAAATCAAGTCGGTCTAATTGAATATATGATACAAAAGTGACCTGAAGTGCACCTCCGATTAAGATTTATGTATCTGTAACTACTATATACTGTTAATATGTATAATAATATCAATTAAACCAATATATATACACCCATATGACCTCCAAAGCCTCGCACCCGATTCAGCAATCAGTTAATACATATGTAATTGTTAACTGGTGAAAAATAATGCAATTGACTATCTGTAAGCCTCGTTTGAAAAAGTCTCACTCGAATAAACTTATTTTTCTTCAAATGGAAGCAAAATCATTGTCAGTCAACTAATTCATTGATAATCAATTCTAGTATAATTACATTTTTGATTGTGTCATGATGTAGCAATTAAAGACGGCGGAAAGGGTAAATCCGGCGAAGGAATAATGGGTAATGCTACCAAGTGGTATGGGCGCTCTATTGAAAATCGAATAGCTTTAGCAACTCTTACAAAATTGCGTTCGAAACTCGAACATGCGTTATAGAAACGCAGCACGCGTTCGACACGAACGCCTTTTACCGTCATTTGAAAGACGTCCTCTAGAACATGATACTTTTCGAGATCGACATAACGCGGTAACTGCATGAGTTACTTGTTTTTGATTTCACCTTTTAATCTTCCCGTCTGAAAACCCAATCGTAAGGTAGTCTATAAAATTATTAATAAGGCCGTACCTAGGGTGCTTAGTTAGAGAGGTTAGTAGACTTTTCACTTTATTATTTACTTTTTAGTATATTGTATATTATTAATATTCGTATAAAAGCCCTAGCCTAGGGCAGGCCTAGACCTTCACCTACCGTGCTAACACCTGTGGCCTAAATCCTGTTGGAATCTTTTGTGAATCACTTTTATAGATTCTTACTTTTCCCGTTACATTTAATATAGGCCTATATTTATAAGATTACTTATAATTTGATATTTTACAGGTAAAAGATTATATTCTTTCATTTTATTTTTAATTAAAAATATTAAATAAGATTTCTTATTTTATTATAATTATATCCTATTTGATTTCTTATTTGAAACCTTAGAGAATCCAATAGGAAATAATTTTCCTTATTGTAAATATAATTTTCTATAAGAAATTTTATTAAATCAGAATACGATTTATGTTCGTTTTATTCTTATAAAATAGGCCTACCATTTAAATTTTTATTGAAAACCTAATGGAAACTACTATAATAGGAATTTGTTTACTTATTGCCATTGAATCAAATCAGATTTCCTACCATTTACTCCCATTAAAAGTTATTGGATTTCTTATTAAAACCTTATTAAATCCAATAAGAATTTATATAACTTATTTCTATTTAATGTAATATATATATATATATATATATATATATATATATATATATATATGTAATATAAAAATATTCTATTGTTATTGAATATCGCATTGAAACTAATAGGAATTTGTTCACTTAGTTGTATTGAATCAAATGACATTTCTTATCATTAATTCTCATTAAAAGCTGTTTGATTTCTTATTAGAAACCTTATTAAGAATTTATATATGTTATTTCTATTGAATGTAATATAAATTCATATTAGTTATTATTACTGACTCTTCGTATAATTAGTCCAATTTGAATTTTATCAAAATGTTTCAATTTTGAATCAGTATAAACTTTTTTATTAAATCAAATAAGAAATTTAATAGAATCCTTTAATAATTATTCCTATTTGAATTTCTATCAGTTATCCCTATAAAATGTTTTAATGGAAATTTAAAAATTCCAATATGAATTTAAATAGGAAAAAATGTTCCTACTGTTATTGAATATCTCCTTGAATTTAATAGGAATTTGTTCGCTTATTTGTATTGAATCGAATAAGTTTTCTTATCATTTATTCTCATTAAAAGCTATTTGATTTCTTATTAGAAACCTTATTGAATCCAATAAGAATTTACATAATTATGTTATTTGTATTGAATGTAACATAAATTCATATTAGTTATTATTACTGACTCTTATATGAATTTTTATATTTATTCCAATTTGAATTTTATTGAAATGTCTTAATTTTGAATCAGTATAAAATTATTATTAAATCAAATAAGAAACATAATAGAATCCATTAAGGATTATTTCTATTTTGAATTTCTATCAGTTATTCCTATAAAATGCTTTTTTGGAAACTTAAAAATTCCAATATGAATTTTAATAGGAAAAATATTCCTATTGGATCTTTTAAAGTTCTCTTAATTCTTATGGGAATTCCTATAAGATCCAATACCATATTTTCGTAAGCGGCTGCTAATACTGCTAACCTAAAACAGCTGAAAACCAAAATAGGCCTAGGCCTTTAGCGTTCTTGCGAATTTCTTCTACACTAGGGCCTAGTACTAGACTAGGCTAAACTATTACCAAAGGCCGTATCTAAGCCTAGAGGTTAGTAAAATTGCAAATTTACTTTACTGATTTACTAAATTATTAGGCCTTGGCATATAGCTAGCTAGCTATAGGCGACCTTGTTGTTGTAGGACCTATAGTTAAATACCTACTATGCTAAATACCTGTGTGTCATGGCCTGCTAAACCAGATTTATTTTCAAAAATATTAAACCAAGGCATGCTATTTTGTCCCAGGGTAAAAGTATCCATTAAATAAACACCTCCTTCAGAAATTACATTGCATGTTGTATCCCATTAAACAAAACATTTTTCCTAGGGTAAATCCACATACATGTTCGAAGTTCACATGTACGCCACCAATTTATTGCTTTACATTCATATTTGATTCTTATGTATGTTCATTTTCAGCCTTTCAATGTTAAACATCATTAATTGACCTGTCTCTTTCTTTGCAGTGATGACATCACACTTCTAACAAACTCGGATGATATACTCCGCGTCTAAATAAAGGCAGACAGTTTCCAGGAGATCAACGCTAAGGGACTTCGGGAGGAAAACTCATTAAATTGCTCACTTAATATAGACTCAGGGTTCATTTCTAAAATAACGATTGTTCAGATATTATGCCATGCAATATTTTGTTACCACCTCCCTCCCACATATAATTATTATCATTGCATTTAACCATGTATATGTTATGTTGAAAAATAAATTGAATAGAATATGGAATTGAATAATAAAGTGTTTTTAGTGTAATATAGGCCTAATGTGTACTGAATGTTGTTATAAAAGAAAATTTTCATGACAATTCCAATAAATACACACATCTGCACATTGAAGAACATAAGATTCAACTCAAAAGCAAAAACTCCTGTATATTAGCCAGTAGACACGTGCTCCCGCTAGGAGCCTATTTTTCAAAATTGCAGCACTCTTTGTGCATCCAAATATTGCTATGTTGATTAGTTTTACTTCTCTGCATGAATATGCAAACATATTGTTGGCCAATGAGAAAGCTTCATTAATGTTGTCGTTTGCAAAAGAACAACCAAATATTTTAAGTACACATTTTTAATCGTATAATGAAACCACCTTTAATATATGAGTGAATAGATCACTCTTTCCACATATATTTTTTTACAGGTGACCCATTTTGTTTGTATATTGACTGTTATCATTATTCAAAAATTATGTTATGTTGCTGTTCATGTGAATGTTTAAGGGCATATGGTCGGATATTGTTCGGTTGTCTATTGTTATCTGTTGGAAAGAGTTAAAATTAGCTACCGTAGTTAAAATTTAGTCTAATACACTACTGAATTTCCTTGCTGGCTAACAAAGGTGAAAAAATCCTGAAATGTTCTTCAATTTACAATTCTAATTCCTGTCTCTTTACCTCAAACATTTCAAAACCGTATCTATTTATGATAGAATCTACATTATCTCTATTGAAAAGTTCAATGTCTTCATTATAAATATTTGAGTCCCAGTCTACTGGGTATTCATCCCTTTTATAAAGTCGTTTTCGATACCCGTTGTCTAAATATAGAAATCTCCCATTATGATTCTATCATTAGTAAATATCGAGCTATATAATTCATTCATTCATTCAATACTTTATTGTGTGTACGTAAGCAATCGAACACTGCAATACCGTACAAAAGGTAGCCAGAAAGTAGCAAAAAACCAAGCAAAGTTAATCAAGCTTGGCCCCTCTTATCTACACATATTGGGCGTCGATCCACTGTGAAAAGTGGGGAGACGAATTGCAAAAAAAGGAAGTCCTGGTTGGGGGCAAGGGGACACCTAGGGCCCCCGGTGGGGGTCCAGGTGACGAAGCCCCGGAAGCTCTGGCGTATATCGCCTTTTATCGTAAGTCGTATGTAATTAATTGGAATGCAATTAAAATTTATTTCCACACTACATTTTCAAAATACAGTGGCGGATGCAGTGGAGTAGCCAGGGGGTGTGGGGGAGGACAGGGCCCCCAGATTTTGGCCTGCCCCTTCTCCCAGCTTCCCCCGAACCTGAGGTGACTAATGAAAACGAATAGATTGAAAAGTATTAAGAAAGGAAACGAAAGATTGGAAAGTAATAAGAAAGAAAACGAAAGATTGAAAAGGAATAAGAAAGAAAATGAACTGAAAAAGGGAAAGAATAAGAAAGAATAGAAAGAAAGTATATATAAATGAAATGCAAGGCTAAAAAGGGATAGAATTAAAAAGAAAAGAGGAGTACAAGTAAAGTAATAAAAGCAAGAAACAAATATACAATAGATAGAATGAATAAAATAGGGATAAATGGAAAAGTAAGTATATAATTAAATATTTTGTTAGTAAATATATTTATAACTGCAACTATAACTTTATTATTCAATACTTAGTACTTGGTAATTTCAAAATTTTGCCTCTGTGTATTGGATTTTGAACTATTCAATATAAAAACATAAACATTAGTAAATCCTTTTTCTTTTCGTCAAGAATCACTGCGCCTCGGAATATTTCGCTAGATAAACGGCGCATTATAAATGCGGTTTTATTTATTATTATTATTTATTCTACATCGATAATTTGCTCGAATTAAGCTCAACCAGTTAGTAGCTTTGACTTGCAAAACTACGGGCGACTTCCATTCCACCCAGAAATGTTCGCTTCGCTGTGGTTCTTCTAAAATCACTTTCAAGCGTCATTCAACCGTTGCAAATTAGTTTTAGTTTACAGTACAGTGGGCCTACGCCTATACATATTGACAATCACAGGCATTTATACAAACTCACAGTATTCTCTACACACTTTTCTTGTCGCAAGACAATGGCTAAATTACAACCCCGTTCCCAATTATTCATGTTTCTAAAATTTAACTGTAATTCGTATTAAGATACAAAATACAATAGTTTCATCATGGTTTAAATTCTTTAATTCCATAGTGGCTGAGGTTACGTAAGATAGCCATTTATATAGCCATATAAATTGGAGGAACCAAATGCTGGGGGCCAGGATGCCGCGAAAGGTATTTCGTTCCTCGCTTCGATCAGAACACTTGTTCCCTCCTCCCACATAGCCTAATATCACGGACCCACACTGACCCCCATCCGCTACAGAAATATTCTGGCTACGCCACTGGGCGGATGGGAAATTCGAAAAAGAGGAGGCGGCCCGTTGTGGGATTTTTACAGATGGAGTGTAGACCACCTCAGCCCCACCATAGTTGGGGCAGAGGTAAGGAAATTTATGATTATGGCACCTCCAGTTGGCCGGAAATGGCACTCTCAGACCAGGAAACAGTTAAAAGAGTAGGCCTAATTTAACTGTTCCATGCTCAGACTTCATTCGAATATATTTTTTTTCTCCACATTTAAATTAGGGAGGGTGGGCCGGCAGGGCCCCCTTGAATCTACCATTTAAATACTTATTATTTTTTTCAATTTATCCTGGTAATGATAATCATGCCCGCTTATATATTTCGTGCAAACTAACATTCATAAAAATAATGATGTATTTTCTACTGAGCTTGTGACGTATTCAAACCATGAAAAGCAAATGATAAACCTCGTTCCTCCAACTCCAATTCTACAGTCCAATGGTTCTCAACTATATCGCAATGGGGACCAAAATTGTTCATAGAATACATTTGAAGACGCAGGAAAAGAGGTGTACTGTGGCGTGTAGCGCCATCCGAGCGCCGCAGGTGCGAGCCGAGGGAGGGTTTGTGGGGGGGATGCCCCTTCACGACTTAGAAATTGAAAATTATAAGCGGCTAGACGCTCATACAGGACATCTTGGCCTATGTTACCCTTTTGTTTGGTAATACAAAAGTCAAAATTTTATAGGCCTGTATCATGCACATAATGGGTCATCGATAATATTTCTTTGCTGTTTGCTGAAATAGTTTTTCTGATTTGATTGATTAAATCGCTACAATTTGTGGGCAATACATAGACCTAGTCGGCAAAGCAGAATGCCAAATTAAGGTTAGAAATCTAGGCCTAAGCCTAACGGAAACTATTATTTTTGACGCATGGAAAATAACAGATATCAATAATAGGTTTCTGTGTGTGTGTTTGTGTGTGTGGATGTGGGGGTGGGTGTGGATGTGTTGTGCTTGTTTGTGTATTTTAGTTTGTCACTTTGTTTTTGCTGATCAACTTGTGTTTGTTTGGTTATTTAGCAGAACTCCATGTCATTGTTTTAACGAAGCATTGGAAACAGTTTTTTTATGGGATTGGTAGTGCATTCTAAAATGTGGGTAAAGGATAAACAAAGAATACTAAGCAATCGACTTATGTTTCTACATTTTCATTTGAATGCAAAAATCGCTGTTTCGCATCCCGAACAAGGCAATGTAAGAAATTAAAAAGTTGTATGAAAAATTGTTGCATTAGGTCTGCCCAGAGATACGCTTGAACGATTGCAATAATTCAAGCCTGATGCCACAGGCCTGATTTTATTGAAACAATACAATTCAATATTTGATTTGTTTTAAATTGTGTATAAATTTGACGTAAATCCAATGTTAATTGACTATGAAAGTAGAATCATATGTAATGAAATATATTTATGAATAGATATTACATTTAGGAATCGAAGATGACAATAATATCTTATTAGGCTGTCTGTACAAAGGTGTCTGTACAAAGTTTGGCAATCCCAAAATAGAACTACTTATATTTTAAGAACAAGGAGCAGTTTTTCCGAAGACCTTTATGTTCTTTACTCTTTATCTAATAATTAATTAATGAAAAATACAGAAGCATGAACAAACTAGTGGATCAGGGTTAATTTACAGTATGATTGAATACCATATTAAAGTACACAGTAAAATAAAATTTAAAAAAAAACCCGATGATTAGTTTCAAATTTGGTACGAAATTAATTCACACGAAGTAATACATAAACGGGTGTTAAATTTGTGGCTATAACAAGTTGTCAAAATAACAATTTAATATAAGTATAAATATTTTGATTCTATTTTTTTTTCTTGTAATAACAAATTTAGTGTCCCTTATGGGGGTTAAAAATGTGATGAAGTGGAAAGAAGAATGAGAAGTGGAAGAAAAAAGGTAAAAGGGGTGTTTTTTGGCCGAATTATCTGTATCTTTATCAGTTTCAACTTTATTATTATTCTGTGCTACTGTATTGATTTTTACATTTTCAGTAGCTTGAATAATGAGAAATGAACAACATTGTTCATTTTTCATTAATGTATGCTGGCGTTAATGTTATCGATTTGAAGAATACTGTTGTTTGTAAAGCGTCTCTCAATTGTTCAATTCAGTTAGCTGTGAGCTGAGTAGCAAGCAAACTCGCCTTAATCAGAAACTATTAATGAAGTGTAGAATTGTCATGATAAAGAGCTATGCCGTATCAATTAAAAGTACAGAACAAAGTATGAAGTGATAAATGATAATAGGACTACTGTATAAAACGGTAGTGGCTATCGGCACTGCCGCAGTGCCGATTTGGCACTGCCGCAGTGTCAAAACAAGCTGCTGTTTTCTATCGGCACTGCCACAGTGCCAAAAAGCTGCCATTTTCTATCGGCATTGCCACAGTGCCAAAAAATTGCTGTTTTCTATCGGCACTGCCACAGTGCGAAAAGCTGCTGTTAATTAATCGAATCGATGTTTTTATCGATAGATGACATTGGTGTAATTCATAATTCATAATTATATTTCACTCAAAACGTATTATAAATTATAAGTTTATTTTCTGCGATAATTTTATGCACATATGCACATATTATATGTGCAAATGTATATTTATATGTGTATATACATATTTATATATATATATATATTATATATATACGTATATATATGTATATATATATGTATATATATTTATATATATATATGTATATATATTTATATATATGTATATATATGTAAATATATATGAAGTTTCATCTTTCACGGCCGCATCTCATCCCTCATGTCATATCACCAAACTTGAAAGCTTTGAGACAGTCAGTGAATACACGGTTGCAAAACTTCTTATATCTATGGCACCGAAATATTGTGATTTGGATCCTTTCCCTACCAAGATTGTTCGTAAACTCAACTGTGCTTTCTCATTATTTCGTTCTCTTGTCAATTCGTCCCTATCCTCTGGCATTTTCCCTGACTCTTCAAAGATTGGTATTATCACGCCACTCTTGAAAAAATCAACATTGGATCCTCATTCGTTTATAAATTATCGGCCTGTTACTAATATCCCTTTTGTAGCCAAGATCATTGAGAAAGTTGCCTGTTCAATTCTTGTTAAGTTTTTAAATTCCAATAATTTATTTGATTCTTACCAGTCAGCCTTTAGAAAAGCACACTTTACGGAATCTGCTGTAATGAAAGTTAATAATGATATTTTGCAGGCCCTTGACAACGGATATTGTACATTATCAGTGTACCTCGATTTGTCCGCCGCGTTTGATACCATCGATCACAGTATCCTCATTGATCGACTTTCAGTATTAACATGGTTCAACTCTTACATAAAATCTAGACAACAGTCTGTTAGAGTGGAATCAGCCATTTCAGTTCCAGTCCCAGTGAATTTTGGTGTTCCTCAAGGTTCTACCTTGGGGCCCATTTTGTTTCTTATTTACGTACGTTCTCTTGGTGACATCATTCAGAAACACGGTATTAAATATCAAATTTATGCCGACGACACGCAATTGTACACATCTTTTAGTCCGGAGGCTGCCGCACAGACAGTTCGCAACTTAGAAGGTTGTATCGATGATGTTCATAGATGGCTGTCTATCAATATGATTTGCTACAATACAGACAAGACAGAAGTGCTGTATATAAAGCCTAAACGCCGTCTAAATGTACCCATCATTGAAAACATCCGCGTGGGAGACATCTACATCATTCCATCTTCTGAGGTGCGACATATCGGTGTAACGTTTGACTCCACACTATCCATGATTAGACATTACAAACACATGCAGAGTAGTATCCTTCCATCTCCGCAACATCAAGGCAGTTAGGCGTTTTTTAAATGAAGATGCTACGTCAAAACTTGTACATGCATTGGTTACATCAAGATTGGATTATTGTAATGTAGTCCTTTACGGAATACCATTAACATCAATTAGAAAGCTGCAGCTATTGATGAACATCGCTGCTCGTCTTGTCACTGGGACACCTAAATTCCATCACATCACCCCTACTCTTCGTCGTCTTCATTGGTTAGATGTGTACTTTTATATGTTTACAAATCAATTCACAAGTTATCACCACAATACATTTCCGAATTAATTAAGGTTCGTTCTGCAACTTGCACTCGTTCCCTCCGGTCAACAACTGACTCAACCAATCTTTATTGTCCATCCTTTCGATTAAAGTCTTGTGGGGGCGGTCGTTTATGGTTGCTGGGCCCAAGTTGTGGAACTTGTTCCCATTATTTATTCCTGAGTCACCTTCTGTCACCATTTTCAAAGAACGACTTAAGACCCACTTATTCTCGTCCCTTTTTTTTTTTTTTTCTATTTCCATGCCAGCTAGCTTTTATAGTTTTAACTAGGATAGGAGGCGCCCGAATCCGAGATGGCCGAGACTCAACAGGTGCTGACTG
>NW_022748377.1:59064-78989 GCF_011630105.1 Anneissia japonica | reverse complement strand
CATATATATTTTATTATTATTTGTTTAAGTGTGAAACCCCTCTGGAAATAAATTCTGTGTTTTAGAGATTTATCCAAACTATTCATCATATCATGGTTTTGTATTGCCGTATTTATATAAATAAACGTCCCGCTTTGAATAAACGCCTCCTTTTAATAAACCCCCTCCAAAGCCTCGCACCCGATTCAGCAATCAGTTAATACATATGTAATTGTTAACTAGTGAAAAGTAATGTAATTGACTATCTGTAAGCTTCATTTGAAAAAGTCACACTCGAATAAACGCCAGGGGCGTTTATTTATCCTCAAATGATGCGCCCCCCCCCCCTGTCCCCGAATGACCGTAAAGAAAACATGGAAGCAAAAATCATTGTCAGTCAACTTAACCATTAATATTCAATTCTAGTATAATTACATTTTTTATTGTGTCTACTGCCCCCAACGGGGGCTGTAAACCCTGCAAAGATCTTATAAACACAAGATAGTGTTCTCCTCGATTTACGCGTGCAAATTCTGTAATAACGCTTGAATGGCGTCCTCTTGCTAAATTGAAAACTTCTGAACCTTGACCGCTCTGACCATAGCGTACGCTGCGCGACTTTACGTTTACGCGTAACATTTAGAAGCGTCCTATTTACAATGCGCCCTCTCTTCAGAACATAAGGAACAAATTAACATACTTGGTACGAACTTTGGCGTAACGCGAACACCCTATCTCAGATCCATGGCATCGACTAGGACGCCCTCTCTCAAAACTGATTACTTTTCTGCGCCAAATCGACGCTTCTATTTGTTACGCGTAAAATCGCGGAGAATGCTATCTTGTGTGTTTATAAGATCTTTGACACTATGTTATGATGTGGCAGCTAAGGATGGTGGAAAGGGTAAATTCGGTGGAGGAACGATGGGTAATGCTACCAAGTGGTAGGGGGCGCTCTTTTGGAACTCTTACAAAATTGCCTTCGAAACTCGAACATGCGATATTGAGATGCAGCACGCGTTTGACAAGAACGCCTACTAAACCGTCATTTGATGGACGTCTTCTAGAACATGGTACTTTTCGAGATCAACGACCTAACGCGGTAACTGCAAGAGTTAAGCTTCATTCACACCTGAATTCACCTTTTAATCTTCACGTTTGAAAACTCAATCGTAAGGTAGTGTAAAAAGTATTACCAAGGCCGTACCTAGGGTGCTTAGAGATGTTAGTAAACTTGCAAACTTACTTTTTACTTTACAATTTACTTTTTAGTATATTGTATATTATTAATATTCGTATAAAGGCCCTAGCCTAGGGCAGGCCTAGACCTTCACCTACCGTGCTAACACATGTGGCCTGCTAATGCTGCTAACCTGAAACATCTGAAAACCAAAATAGGTAGCGTTTTTACGAATTTCTTCCACACTAGGGCCTAGTACTAAACTAGGTTAGTAAACTTGCAAATTTACTTTACTGATTTACTAAATTATTAGGCCTAGGCTTATAGCTAGCTAGCTATAGGCGACCTTGTTGTTGTAGGACCTATAGTTGCTAAATACCTGTGTGTCATGGCCTGCTAAACCATGACTTGCTAGGAAGGCCAGATTTATTTTCAAAAATATTAAACCAAAGCATGCTATTTTGTCCCAGGGTAAAAGTATCCATTAAATAAACACCTCCTTCAGAAATTACATTGCATGTTGTATCCCATCAAACAAAACATTTTTCCACCCTAAGAATTAAATCGCTACAATTTGTGGGCAATACATATACCTAGTCGGCAAAGCAGAATGCCAAATTATTAAAAAGTTAGAAATCTAGGCCCAAGCCTAACGGAAACTATTATTTTTGGCTTGTTCTGAAGGACCGGGGAGACCACAGGCCGCCAGTTGAGAACCCCTGCTAGTCTCTTTGCATGTACAGTACTTAATATCCGATGGTGCCGCCCGCTGGTATATGAGACTCACTTCGCAGAAATAAATAAATACATTTTCTGTATATTTACTCAAATCTTCATTTTGTGCAAATTAGTCCAGCATTGTCAACATCATATTTTAATTTAGATAAGAATATAAATATTTATAAAAATCGTAAATTTTCATTTGCTATAACTTTTAAACTGGGCCAATGAAGCATTGTTGGGATTTTAAATCCTACTTAATCGAGACATTTCTCACGCACATGCACGTGCGTAGTTAGCAGCACTAGTTCTTGACGCATGGAAAATAGCAGATATCAATAATATGTTTCTGTGTGTGTGTTTGTGTGTGTGGATGTAGGGGTGGGTGTGGGTGTGTTGTGCTTGTTTGTGTATTTTAGTTTGTCACTTTGTTTTTGCTGATCAACTTGTGTTTGTTTGGTTATTTAGCAGAACTCCATGTCATTGTTTTAACGAAGCATTGGAAATAGTTTTTTATGGGATTGGTAGTGCATTCTAAAATGTGTGTAAAGGATAAACAAAGAATACTAAGCAATCGACTTATGTTTCTACATTTTCATTTGCACGCAAAAATCGCTGTTTCGCATCCCGAACAAGACAATGTAAGAAATTAAAAAGTTGTGAAAAAAAGGTTTGCATTAGGTCTGCCCAGAGATACGCTTAAACGATTGCAATAATTCAAGCCTGATGCCACAGGCCTGATTTTATTGAAACGATAAAATTCAATATTTGATTTGTTTTAAATTGTGTATAGCGTTGACGTAAATCCAATGTTAATTGACTATGAAAGTAGAATCATATGTAATGAAATATATTTATGAATAGATATTACATTTAGGAATCGAAGATGACAATAATATCTTATTAGGCTTTCTGTACAAAGGTGTCTGTACAAAGTTTGGCAATCCTAAAATAGGACTACTTATATTTTAAGAACAAGGAGCTGTTTTTCCGAAGACCGTTATGTTCTTTACTGTTTATTTAAAAATTAATTAATGAAAAATACAGAAGCATGAACAAAGTAGCGGATCAGGGTTAGGTTACAGTATGATTGAATAGCATATTAAAGTACACAGAAAAATAAAGTAAAAAAAAAACCTATGATTAGTTTCAAATTTGGTACGAAATTAATTCACACGAAGTAATACATAAACGGGTGTTAAATTTGTGGCTATCACAAGTTGTCAAAATAACAATTTGAAATAAGCATAAATATTTTGATTCTATTTTTTTTTCTTGTAATAACAAATTTAGTGTCCCTTATGGGGGTTAAAAATGTGATGCAGTGGAAAGAAGAATGAGAAGTGGAAGAAAAAAGGTAAAAGGGTGTTTTTTTGCCAAATTATCTGTATCTTCATTAGTTTCAACTTTATTATTATTTTGTGCTACTGTATTGATTTTTACATTTTCAGTAGCTTGAACAATGAGAAATGAACAACATTGTTCATTTTTCATTAATGTATGCTGGCGTTGATTAGTTATCGATTTGAAGTATATTGTTGTGTGTAAAACGTCTCTCTTGTTCAATTCAGTTAGTTGTGAGCTTTATTAACTAGCTTGATTAAGGAGAAATGAACAACATTGTTCATTTTTCATTAATGTATGCTGGCGTTAATTAGTTATCGATTTGAAGAATACTGTTGTTTGTAAAGCGTCTCTCAATTGTTCAATTCAGTTAGCTGTGAGCTGAGTAGCAAGCAAACTCGCCTTAATCAGAAACTATTAATGAAGTGTAGAATTGTCATGATAAAGAGCTATGCCGTATCAATTAAAAGTACAGAACAAAGTATGAAGTGATTTATGGTAATAGGACTACTGTAGTTTACTAATAGTTTATTAAGACGTGACTGTACTGTAAATTGTTCATGAATTGTATGTAAAACAGTAATCTTTTTTTGTGATGTAATGGTATTGGAAGCTGTGTTCTAATATTCAATCTCTACTATGACTATTAGTGGAACAAGCAAGCTTCTCGTAGAAGAAAAATCACACAAAACAAACAAAAAAGAGAACTTCTCAAATAACAACCAACTTTTTCTCTTTCTCTTAATTGTATTTCCTATTATACTCTCACTCTGAGTTTTTTTTTCAGCCCACAAAAACATAAGCCATCATTCGAAATGGAATAGACAATCAATATTACGAAAGAATAAAAAGAAAGTACGAAAAATAATAAAACGAAATAAATAATAAATAATAATAAATAATGATATATAATAATAAATAATAGAAAGAATAATAATAATAATAATAATAATTATAATAATAATAATGTAATAATAATATTTCAATCCATAATTTTTGAGTTTTTCAACAAACTTAATTAAACCAAACAACACTCTCGTAAAACTTTAATGTTCTTAATTATTTACTGACATAAACGTACAATAATTAAAATAAAATAATATATTTCACTTGATTCATTATTATTCAAGTATTGTTGAGTAAGAACAAAATTATTCCTACTTGAAAAAGGTTGACAACTTGTACCTAAAAACGGTGGAGATGCTGCTATTATCATTGATGGCACTAGATTACTAAAAGGTGACTTTACTGCAAACTGTCTCCAATTGTATGTAAACTAGTAATCTGTTTTCTGAAGTATAATGTCGTGTTCTAATATTCAATTATAACTATAAACTGGAACAAACAAGAAAAAATGTCAAATAACAAGAACCAAATGTTACCGCTTTTTCTCTCTGTATTCTTCCTTCTCTCTCACACACTGTGTTTATTTTCTAGCCAAAAAAAGTACAGTAGTACAGCATGAAAATCAATAAAAGAGTAATTTAAAAATGCATTAATATAGAGCTTGAAAAACATAAGCCATAGAAATTCGAAATGAAAAAGACAATCGATATAGGGTACAAAAGTATAACGATGACATTTATTCAAACTAAATTAAACTTACTGTATTCAACGTCGTAAAACCTAATTGTTCTTAATAAATATTGACATAAAGGTAAATAATATCAGATTAAAGAAAAAAAAATCATCAATATAAGAGTAATAAATGAAGTCAATCAATAAAGAAGTGCAAGAGAATAAAAGAAAACGCTTTGTTGTAAAGAATGCTTTATTATATGACTAAATGTAACAATAATATCTAGCGTCTTTTGCCAGAAAGTAACTGTAGCTTAATGAATTAGTGAGTTAATCTGGTAAACAAACAAGAATGTGAAACTAGAATTTGGGGAACACATGTTTAGCTGATTCAACAAAGTATTAAATACCAAGCAGTCCAATATTCGTATTACAGAAATAAATTTTAAAATTATTGTTAATTGTGGTCTCCTGGGTAATACATTTCAAGTGCATTTTTTTAAAATTACGTCTTCTCTATCATTATTGTAGGGCCATATTTTTGTTTAAAAGACCATAAAGTTCTCTTGAAATATAAACATTTTAAGAAACGATTATTAGTGTGTGTCATTGTAGAGAAAATAATATAATTAGTTACTTGATATGCGATAGTAACAAGCAAAGAGTTGAAGTGAGATGAATAACTACGTTTGAGGTTGTTTATGAAACGGAAGAGAGAATAATTGAAAGATGTATGAAGCGTGTCACGTAAAGACTGCCAAAAGAAATGTAGACAGATGGTATGAGCTTTCAGATTGTTTTATATTAAAAAGTATTAGTGTTATTCAAAAGACATTTAAATACTTTTGCAGAGAACAAATCGAATTTGAATCATTCTGTTCTGGACCCTTACCCAAACTGAAATATCTGAGCACTCTCCAGAAGTATAAACAATAATATGGAAAAAATTGATCAACACATACTTTCATGCGAAATGGAAAGGGGAATCAATAAACGAATATCTAGTATTGACATACAATAATATAGAAGAAGTACAGTATGCTAAATAAGAGGGGTAACCAATTATTATTATTATTACCAATTATTATTGGCGCACAATAATTTTAAAAATCAAAACATCAGTCATGCGAAACGGAATTAAAGAAAATCTTTAAAGAGGTCATGTAAAAGAAATTGGAGTCAATACAAAAGACAGCAAACAAATGTGATGTCATTAATAGCGATATTGACCAAGTCCAAAGAGGCAAAGCAAAAAATGTCTCAAACCTAGCGATAAACATACTCTCTTTCAGGGAATTTGAAAAAAGTAAAATCATTGTAACGTAATACAATAATGAAAACAATGAACAACATAGACCTATTAATTTTGGTGATGATGTTACTACGTTATAGTTATTTGTAAGCGATTGAAGTTTCTACAACTGTCCCACCTCTTTTTAAAAGTAAATCAATCATTCTAATGTTTTTATTTTTTAAATAGCATTATACTAAGAGCACTAAAACCATCGTACTCAGATCATCATTATTATGTGAGTAGAGTTACTGGTAAGATGCTTGTCAGCAAACCCCATGGTCCTGGGATTAGTTCCGGTGACAGCAGGACTTTTTCTCATGACTAAAGGCAATTCCATCCGCTAAGCTTCATGAGAGATTATTTTGTTTAAAGGTTTGCATGGCGAAGTAATAATATATTAATGCTTGCGGTACACCACGTAGTTAGTTCTAAAAAGAACTGTTTGTTGAGAAGATCTTGACCTTTCGATTAAGCTGCTTCAATCGTCTTCATGTAAAATATCTTTTTTTTTATAAATCATCATCGTCCATCCTATAATTGGCGAGTTACGAGCTGTCAGATGCGAATGAAATAAAATAAGCAAAATAATCAAATATTTCTATTTATTCATGATTAAAATATTGTTGACCTACAATCGTAAATAATTTGAGTAACGTCAAAATGAGTTCTATCTAAATGACAAAAGCCAACATGTGTTTAAAATCACAAAATTAAGGAAAAATATATTATTATTTATTAGGTAATATTAAGAAAAAACTAGTGATTCCTGTCATGTCACTTCTATACTCCGTTATCATTTGTTTTCTCTGATAAATCGGAGAGTCTTGCATGAAATAGGGACGAACGGAGGGGAAAATTATTAAATTACATAGCTTAAAAAGTCTTTACAAACAGCAATACTCCTGGTCCCTCTCTGCCCATTTTTATCTAGGCCTAATAGGTAAATGGGTAACGTCAGTATACATTTATGGAAAGTGAACAGCATTCCTGTACAATAATGGAGCATGGAATATAAATCAATAAAGACTAATTTAGTAATGCAATAATATGAAAAGCGAACAACATAATGTATAGACGTGTGTAATGAAAAAGACAATCAATAATGAAGCACAAAATACAGTAATGTTTCAAGTCATAAATATAAATTTAATTTAACCTAAAAGAAGCCAAACCATGCCTAATGCGCTTTCGTAAACCATCATTCTTTCTTAATTCTCGAATATCATACAACCGAATTATATTCCGCGCATGGCCGAACATAACTTGTATACACATCAATTAAATCATTCCTTGAAATACCAGCTTTCTTTAATTTGCTTGGCATAAAAAGTCGTTTACTAGCTTTACTCATAATTTCATTTATATATTTTTTTTATCCAATTTGAGATCCAAACTCCTAATAGTTTTGTTTTAGAGACTGATTCTAAAACATCATTCTTAATGGGGGTATGTTAACCTTTAGGTCTCTGAAAATTAACATTCATAGATTTACATTTACCTGGGTTAAGCTTCAATTTGTTGACATCAGACCATTCAACTAAGTTTTGAACATTATTTTGCATTCGTAATTGGGACAGCTTGTTTTACAACTTCACCTATGCTTAGATCATCTACATATTTTCATATGGAACAATTGGGCACATTTAAAGCATCATCAATCAGGGCAAGAAATATAATGGGTCCAAGTTTAGTAACCTCGGGTACCGCAAAAGTAAGATTAATAATGTTTGATATTACTCCTTAATATTTGACTTTTGAGTACGATTTGATATAAAGCTGATAATCCATGGTATGATTTCAGACCTGCGCATCAAACCGACACTAATTTTGAGACTGCTTTTGTATGGTCTGCACAATTAAACGCCTTTGAAAAGTCTGTAAGAACAAGGCGGCCAATTGTTTTTGTATTGTTACTTTCAACATAGAACATAACAAAAACACCCTGGTAGGCTTTCATACTGACTGATATCTAATTTTTCTTTAATATCAGATAACAATAATTTAGTAATGAAACTTTTAGCTACTTTTGCGAGAACTGGTGTAAGTGAAATTGGTCTTAGCTTGTTAACATCAGTGGTACTACTGCTTCCTTTTGGAATCGGGGCAATAGTTGCTTTCCTTCCATTCAGTAAGTACAGTTCCTTCATTCATGGATGTGTTTAAAATGTTAGTAAGTGGCCCACTTAATTCACAAGCGAATTCCTTTACCTATTCATTAGAAAGGTTGTCAGGGCCTGCAGATTTAGATACACTCATTTTTTGCAGTTCGCAGTACCTTTCCCACCCTGTTATTTTCACAGGTTTGTTATTAGGCAAAAAACAAGGGAGCCCCTCTGTCTCTCAAGGCTCAGGAATTTTTGAGATATTTCGGTGAAATGATTATTGATAGTACCCGCAATTTCAAAGTGGCTACCGGTATCTTTGCTTTGCTTTATGCCATTTCGATGTGTCTGACAATTTAGTTTTGAATATTTCTTTGATAAAACTTTTTCTTGTCGTTTGCAATGGCTTCCTGTACTTGAGTTCGACACGCTTTTCATGCAGCAGATTTACCTTCAGTTTTGAACAGTGATTGTCTCTTATTAATTAAGCTCTTGGTTTCCACTGTAAGAAAGTGTTTGTCGTTTGAATGCTTTGTTATCAGTTTGGTTGGATAAACATTTTATAAATAGCATTGTGGGTGGTGTTGTAGAAAGTGGTTGTTTTGAGTACCATGCGCATTGTATACTTCGAGCTAGTCGTGGTTAGTAATCCATTTACCAAAACTTTGCATGCTAGCAGCCTTGAGGGGTCTGGCAAGAAATTTGTTTTCTTAGCTTGATTTTTTATTATGCCTTTAGATTGCATAATTACTACATTAAGATCACTAAGTCCCAGACTAAGATTCAACGCTGAGTTCACTATAAATTGTGCTGAGGTTAGTCAAGTTAATATTCAGGATAGCTTCGTCTCTGGTGGGAATATTTACTACTTGTGTCGTAATTTTTTAATCAAAATATATTTTTTTCAAGAAGAATATGCTAGAGAGTGGGATGCCAGGGTAATTTTGAGGGATTAGCATACACATATAATACTTACAACAATAGTAAAACGTTTGAATACAAGGCTATGTCATTGAGATATTGGTTCAATTTATCATCCCAGATTTATCCCAAATTTTTCAGATAAATTCCAGCTCATCATGAATCTTCGTGTACGGTATCTGACACCTAGGCACCTAAATCAAATATTTGATATTTTTCGGTCATTATCTTTTAACATGTGTTTATAATATTTATCAATTGGGCAGAGGTTATTTTTAAGCATTGATGGTTACCGAAGTTTTCATGTCTTACTACTCTGTCTTATCATTACGCCAAACACGATAATGTGTGTTGCCCAGTCACGATCGACAATTTCAAAACAGAAATCAAATATATTTTCTTTTATTAGGTGTTTGTAATGTCTACTAATTGTTTTGAGGTAATTTATAAGCATAGGTGAGTTTTCATATCTTTCTATTCTGTATTATCATTGTAGGCCAAAGATGATGTTTGTGTTGCCCACCCACGATGTCCCGACATAAAGTAATAATAATAATTTTAAAAAAAACAACTAGTGCATTTGTCTATGCTTACTCCAAGGTTAACACACTAGCGGATTCAAAGATGTCCGAAAGGGATGGGGCAAAAGGGGGGAGAGGTTGCCGATCGAGAGAAACACTACTTGGTTTGGGGTCAATATAGCAATATGTTAGTTACTAATACAATACATATGGATTAGTTAGCATATACAGAGATAAGAGATAGTTTGTTAATAAATTTGGCATCAAGGTTTTGCAAAAGTTTGGACCAAAGTACAGTAGTACTATGGTGCCTATGATGAGATGAGGAGGAAGTGTTTAGAAAGATGGATTCAGGAAATCTCGTGGGGTTAGTATAAAGATTAGAGATTAGAAAATATTCAAATGAGTAAAAAATGGTAAAAACTCGATACATATAATAAATTTTGTTTTGAATCATTAAAGTTATAAAAAGATGTTTCGTGTGTAATCTATTACAGCTTCGGCACAGTTACGTAGAGTATATTCCTGAAAAAGAAAATAATGATAAATTTGAGTAGTTTTCACTTCAAGGGTTTAATTTGAAAATATAATGTATTTTGATTTACAGCTCATGCAAGGTATGGAAACATTTATGATGGTATAACGCAAAGAAGATTTCAGGTGAAAAATAATGTTTTAATCTATTTAACATTCCTATATTACGTTGAAATGAGGTTTCATCGACACTGCTAAAATCTTAGCTTTACTAACACGAATAATCTTATTTACATAAACTCTCAAAGAGGCCGCCCTCGAGATCGGTGGCTTTTCGTAGGGCTGTTACAATATTTCGTGAGCAACCGTATGCTTATGGTATGATTAGGCCAGTAGCGTGACTTACCTATATTTTGTGGGAGGTTCGTTTCAGTGGAAAGTTGACCCTTATATCCGATACTCTATAGAACATTGTAAATATATCTACGAATATCAATTTTTCGTTTTTTAATCCACACCTTCTACAGTTTTTGGGCGGTTCGTCGTAACACCCTAAACCCCCGACCCCAACACACTACGGGCCAGTATGATGTTAACGGTTGAAATATGTCTATAGTAACCGAGTATAGTTTTAGGTTGAGGTGTTATTTTACCTTGCATACCTCTATGTAAAAAAATATATATGGTAATGATTTAGTGAAATATCCACTAGTTTAGATATTTGGCATTAGGACATCTGGCCAACGTCAACCAGCATATTAAAAGATCCCATGTATGTGTCCTCGTTCAATGTTGTAAGTTCCATCATTTAAAATTTAATGTGAATTTACAGGTTAAATATTTATATATTATTATGTAAAACAAAAGCTGCCCTCACTTTTATTACAGAACGGTTTCATGGCAAATGAACGTGTGTGAGTGATGATTTTCGTTTTCATTTTTGTACTCCTTATAAATTGCCTCTAGAGCCACTTTGTTGGTTTTAAACTCGATAGATAACTTAATTTCAAAGAACGTATATCTGATTTAAAGAATAAAAAAAAAAAAATAGAGAGCTGGCATTTTATTTAAGTTACTGCACTGTGTCCCTGAGGAAACATTTGTTATGCTTAACAATCTTTTTATTATACCCAACTTGATTTTTGGTATAATTGAGGTATGGGGCAGCACCTACGAATTGCATTTAATACTCACTCCAAAATGTATGCAAGATGTATGACTTTTTCTAGATTAAGGGCTCATCCTGTACCTTTATTAAAAAAGCTTTTATATCAGGCTTATTTGATAATAGATTACAACATAGTTTATCTAATTATTTTGAAAATATTTGTTATAGTTAAAGAACTAGGTATATTACTTATATAATTTAGCCATATCAAAATGTCGACCTAATTTAGGTAAATTTTGGATTACTGGGCATGCTTCCAGAGACTGTAACTGCAAAGATCAAAAGCAGTCAGAACATAACTCTTTAACTGCCAGCGCCTTAAAATATACCCATGTTGATATGGAAGAAGTTTTTACCATAGAAGAAGATAATGAATATAAAGTAGATGACAAAGAACCTCATTTAGATGAATCGAAAGATCATAAAACGTGCACCCGTAAACTGTCAAGTGAGAAAGCGAGAGAAGTAACCGAGGTGTTAGAAGACCTATTAAATAAACCTACAAATCCCGGAAACGCTACTGATTCCATTGAGTTGGATGAAAAAGTTCAACGGATTATGGAAGATGCCATTGAAAGGGTAAAAACAATCAATTCCGATGTGATCGTACAAACAGATCCTCAGCCATTTCAACTTTCAAAACATCAACAGAAAAAAATAAAACAACAAGAAAAGAAAAAAATGGATAAAAGTAAACAGGAGAATAAACAGACCAGAAAAGCAAACAATAACAACAAAGGATTGCGGCCGATCACAGACTTTGCGACAGCAGAGGGGATATCGGAGACAAACACACTTGAAACTGCTTCAGTCGCCAGAAAAGACTATGCTGCAAGCAAAAGGAAGAAACTCACAGAAAGTGGAGAAAAAAATGCAGAAAAGAAAGAAAAAAAATCCGATTTTGTAAGTTAAAATGAGACTGGTTTCTGGTCTTGAAATCCACCAAGAAATTTTAAACTTTCTGTGATTCTACGTCTAAATAGTACATCACATTAAAGAAAAAAAAATATATATATATAAATATATATATATATATATATATATATATATATATACATAAACTTAAAAAAAATCATATAATGGAAATAAATAAAAATAAAAATTGTTTACATTTATTTTCACTAAAAACGTTAGAGGCCTGAGAAAAAGCTATAAGATGAGAAAGGTTTATAAAAGTTTTGATAAGCAAAATGCTGGTATAATTTTTCTTCAAGAAACACATTTTGATAAAAGATCTGTAATTTTATATGACAGGTTGTGGAAAGGAGAAACCTACCATAGTTTTGGTACAACAAATAGTAGAGGTGTATCTATTTTGATAAAACCTAGTCTAGATATAACAGATGTCGAAAAAAAAATATATCGACGAAGAGGGAAGAATACTTATATTAAGTGTAAAATACAAAAACAACATTTTTAATCTTATAAATGCATATGCTCCAAATAATTATAAAGAAAGAACACTTTTTTTTTAAGAAACTTGAAAAAAAAATCGATGCTCTTTGTTATGAAAAAGATGCATGCATTATAATGGGTGGTGATATAAATTGTGTCTTGCAACGAAAACTTGAACAGAGAAACAGCAAAGATAACTATGATAATTCACCGTTAGTTTTTAAAATACTGCATGGAGAAACATAATCTTATTGATATTTGGAGACTTCGAAACAAAAATAAAACCCAATTTACATGGAGGCGGAAAAATACTTATAGAAGGTTAGACTTCTGGTGTATATCCAGCACACTCCAAAATGGTGATGTAATTCATAGTGACATAAGGCCTTCTCTTTTTACCGACCACCAAGCAATTTCACTCAGAATTCGAAATGACCAAGAAAAAAGAGGTCCTGATTTTTGGAAAATGAACAGTAGTTTTTTTAACGATGAAAAATACGTCACACACATGATACAAATAATCAAAAACATTAAAAAAATGTATACAACCTCAATCCTGATTTCCTCTGGGAATATTTAAAAGTTAAAATTAAGGAATTCTCAATCAATTATGGATTGAAAAAAAAAAGCAGAAAAAAAAAGAAATCTTAACCAAAGACACTGAAGAACTGAACAATACACTAGACCTTACATACGACGCGCAAACAGAATGGAAACTTAATATTAAAAAGAAAGAATTAAACCGTATATATTCTTTCAAAGCAAAAGGCGCACAAGTTAGAAGCCGTCTTCAATGGTTTGAAGAAGGAGAAAAGAATACTAAATTCTTTATGGGTTTAGAAAAGAATAATGCAAAAAGAAAACATATTACATCCTTTAAAAAAAACAATGGTAAATATACATCAGACACAGATGAAATCCTCAAAGAACAAGTTAACTTTTATAAACACTTATACAGAAATAAAAATTTATCTGGGTCACCTATTAACGAATACCTCCAAAAATCCACTGTTAACCAACTTTCTGATAAAAATAAAAAGGAGTGCGAGGGTTTACTTACAATCGACGAATGTAAAAAAGCGATTTTTGAAATGCGGCTAAACAAAAGCCCTGGATTCGATGGAATCACTGTGGAATTTTACAGCTTCTTTTGGGAACAAATCGGCAACTTGTGTGACTCCCTTAATTTTTGTTTTAAAAATAATAAATTAACAATATCACAACTTAGAGGTGTTATCACTTTACTTTATAAAAAAGGCGAAAAATGAAAAATGAGAAAACTGGAGACCAATAACATTACTTAACGTAGACTACAAAATTGCAGCCCACGTGCTAGCCACGAGGATGCAGTCAGTAATTAGCACAATCATTAACAATGACCAAAAAGGATATATCAATGGCAGATTTTCAGGTGAAAGTATCAGACTAATGGATGATCTTCTTGAATATACGGACAAAAATAAAAAAAGGGGCCTTAATTTTTATAGATTTTGCAAAAGCTTTTCGACTCCATTGACAGGCAATTCATGTTTAAATCACTAAAATGTTTTGGTTTTGAGGAGTGTTTTATACATTGGGTGGAAACAATGTGTAATGAGACACAAGATTGTTTATTTAACAATGGATGGATATCGGAAGGCTTCTTAATGAATTCCGGGATTCGTCAAGGATGTCCCGTTCCGCGTTACTTTTTATTTTGGTCGTTGAACTGATGGCCATTAATATTCATTATGTGAAGGCATTGCATACAAAAACAGAAAATACTTTAAAAATAGCCCAATTAGCAGACGATACTGCAATATTTGCAAAAGATGAGGTCAGTATAGCTCACTTTTTAAAGGAAATTGAAAATGTTTGTACTGTATCTGGTAAATAAAGACAAAATGAATGGTTTGTGGATTGGTTCTAACAAAAACAAAACAAACAATCTATCCGGAATCACTTTTGTCCCAGAACCCGTAAAATATCTCGGAATTTTTGGAACGACAAAGTTTCAAATCTAACACAAGCTTTAAAACCATGGGAAAAAGAAACTTATCCTTCTTTGGTAAAGTCACAATATTAATCAAAACACTTGCGCTGTCAAAAATAATATACAATGCGATTATTATCGAAATACCGAGTAATATTGTCAAACAAGTTAACACAATTATATATAGTTTTTTATTGAAAGAAAAAAGAGAAAAAATAAAAAGAAACACAATCATGCAAGAAATTAACTCTGGTGGTTTAAAAATGATTGATATCGATTCCATGATCGATTCTTTAAAATTGTCATGGATAAAGCGACTTCTAAGCCCAGACCCTGGAAAGTGGAAATGTATTTCGTTATATTATATGTATCCTTTAGAATATACAGTATGCATGACGCAGGTTAACCTATTTAGTCATATTTCTTTAAATATAATGCCTACATTCTATATGAATATGCTTTTTGCTTGCATACGATTTAATGACATTCACGCATCACAACCAGAATGCATCTGTGAGATCAAGCGACAAAGGTTATGGGAAAATAAATATATTACCTCAAATGGTAAATCTCTTTTCACTGAAACATGGATAGATTGTAATTTTTAAACCATGGGGGATATTATCATGAAGAACAGACTTAAAACCGTGAATGAGATTATTCCTCACCTAGTTAAGTCTCACGATGGAGTTATAAAATATTTTGCAGTTCTAAATGCAATTCCCCAAAGGTGGTCAGAAATCATTGTAAATGATTCTTGTTTAAAACACAAGGTCAATGAGTGTAAAACAAATTACGAACAGATCTTAAGTAAAAACCGTGTTAAAAATTTTTATTTATCCTTTATAAATTCAAAATAATATATATCACTCCAGGTGTTCAATACAAGTGGGAAAGCGACTTGCAGACAACTACAATTGAATGGGAACGTTGTTGGAAAAATAAAGTTTCTAATGTGTTACATTTGAAAAACATAGCCCAATTTAATTATAAACTCTTACATAGAGTAATTCCAACAAAGAGTAGGTTACAAACATGGAACCTGTCTGCCAGTAATAGTTGTGAAACCTGTAATGTTATAGAAGACGAACAACACATGCTGTTTAAATGTAGAGATGTAAGCTTCTGTTGGTCTAATGTTAGTATAATGTTAGCATCTTGTTTTAAAATGACTGATAAAATTCAATGGTTTAAAGTCGTTATTGGAAATTATCAGAAACGTGGTAACGAAATAATCTCTATGCTTACCTTCTGTATATACAAAAGTAAAATGTTAAAAAGATTAGGGTTAGAGATAAAATGCCCATGGAAAATGTTCCTAAACGAACTAAAAGCTTTAATTGAATGTGAATTTATAATTAACAAAGAAAATGCAAAAAAAAGGTCAAATATTAACCTTAAAATGTTAGAGACAAATTTTAACGTACAGATCAAAACGGATGTATATGATGTATTAACTGACTGATTTATTGGATGGATATTCAGAAAAAAAAAATCAAACAAAGAGTGATTCTATATATGTATGTATGTATGGGTATATGTGTGTAGATATGCGTATGTAAGTATTATGGATATGTATATGTGTGATTATGTATACGTGATATGACCTCAATATTGCATGTACAGAACACTATTGTTAAATAAGCTATTTGCTATGATTGACTAAGTTAATTATTATTATTATTATCATTATTATTGTTATTGTTGTTATTATCATCATCGTCATCATTATTAGTATCATTATTACTAGCATACTTTCTTGACCGTTGGGTAATTATGCTTTGTTGCATTGATTGTTTGATGGGAGGAATAATTAAATTATTGTATTAATTGTATAATGTTTAGAAATTGAAAAAAAAAATTAATGTATAAAGGAAATAGAATAATAGTACTAATTTAAAATAAGTGATAAATGTAAATAGTAACAAAACAATATCTATGTTCAAAGAAATCATGGAACAAATAAAAGTGGGACGACCCCACAAAAGAGAAAAAAAGATTTTCTTTATATAATTCCTTATATAAATTTCATAGAATATTACTATAGATTTATTATAGATTTCTTTTAGAATCTCTATAAGATATCTAAAACAATTCTATAAGATTTCTAAGGAATTCGTATAGAAAAGTGTCCCACTTTTTTTTGAATTTTATAAAAAATGTTTTTATATAATTCTATAGAATATTTCTTTACTTTTTTAGAAAAGTTTCTATAATTCTATAAATAAGTTTCTATATAAATTCTATAGAATATTTTTTATACCAAAGACAATATATAAAAAATGTTTTATAAAGAATTTCTAAATATTTCCAAAGCAATTCTATAAAGAATTCTGAAGAAATGTGGTAGTATTTCTATAGAAAACTACTGAATTCTACAGAAATTTACAGCACTTCTATAGAAAACAACAGCATTTCTATGGAAAACATATTTCTATGGCAAATAATGCTGATATAATTTCTTGTTTTTATAGAAAATTGTATCATTCTCTATAAAGATGCTTTTAGCAATGTTTAGTTTGTATAGCAGCAGTCAAAAGAAGAAAACAATGAATGTGTAGAAATAAAACAACATACAAAATGTAATTGTCATTGTAATGAAATGTAATGTATGTCTGTAAAACATAAGACCATTAAGACACGTTAAAAAAAAGCCGTTGAAAAGAAAATCCAGTACCCGCTTTCCCACCCTCTCAATGGGTCCAATTGTTTTCATTTTGTTCAACTGGTTTTCAACGGGTTTAACTGCTTTTCAATCTTAAAAGGTTCAGAGGGTTATGGGTACCCAATGGGTTTTCTAGTGTGTTTGCTAATGGGTTTTCAACTGGTTTTTACAAGGTTTCCAATAGGTTTAAATTCTAACTAGTTCAATTGGTATTCAAAAAGTTTTAACTAATTTTTAACGATGTTTTTGTACTAGCAAACTTTTAGTAGTACACTTGGTCCTAGTTGGTGCAATATCTTTTATTACTGTAGGGTATCAGTTGACAGATTTTATAAGAACTAATATATACGCAGTGGCAAATTTACATTCTGTTTCATCAAATGAAATAAAACAACATTTCTGTTATAATCTATTACTGGCCATGATACCAAAAGTTACTGTTATTATATACCGTTCTTAGAATATTTTAAATTCTATTCATAATATATAATATGTAATGTATGTAAGTAAATGTAAATTTAGTATTTCAATACATTCAATGAAATATTTTAAAGTTTTAATCAAATATAAATGTAAAAAAAAAAAATTAAATTCAATCATAAATACTTTTATTTTTTCTATAACAAGGTCTACTTAAAGTTTCTATCAATAATTAAAATCTAATTTTTAAAAATACTTTAATTTTTGCACGAATTGCACTGAACTTAAGTGATTTATAAGCCAAAATTCTAGGTAAAGGAAATATTCCTAGCTACATGCTTGGTAAGTAGTGATATATGTCCAGGGGATTTAGGGGAGGGGAGGGCCGCCCCACCCCACCCCCATATCACGATTTTTTTTAGGTAGCTTTATTAATTCCGAAAGATTGGTTGATTGATATCGTGTGTACGTCACGTCGTTCAATTGGTAGCTACAAAGGACATGTAAAACGTTTCGTGCAATCAATCACTGCCTATCAAGGTCAGCCGGAATGTGCTGTCAGCTACTGCTGGATCACAGTAAATACAGTACGTATGTGTGCACATCTTCAATGACGACACCCGTTGAGTAGCCTCATACTTTCAATAAACTACAGGTTTTGTGTAGACGACACCCCAAAAATACTCACCCCACCGAGTAGGGCCCTCAACTGGTTTCCTCCCAGCAGCCGGGGTCCTACCTCCTCCCCCAAATCACACTCAAAAAGTCACTTTATTTTGTGAACTGCTTTCCCTTCACCACATCACTTGTGTGGGTGCGGGGTAAAAACTTGGGGACATCACAACACCCATTCCAAACACATAATACTCATCCTAAAAACAAATTCAAAATGTTTATATTTTTTTTTAGAATTTAATTTACCGTATATAGACAGGGCCCCTGCCGGCAGGAGCCGATCATGAGATGTCCGACAGGGGAACCGAAAATGGGGCCGATCGAAATAACATCGCCTTAAGCCTTAAGGGGATGTCCGCGAAATATTTGTTTTCTAGACAGACGCAACCTCTGAGACATTTTGGGCGATCAATTTTTTCCCCTTTTTTAATTTCCTATTTAATTAAATTCATAGCCAGGTTTCAACTAGGGTGAGGGCCTAAGACAGCCAGTAACAACAAGGAAAGGTCGGACCTAGGCCTAAAGATGTTCAGGCAGGCCTATCCTACCTAAGCATAGCTAGGCCCTCCGGCTTCGCTAGGTTTCAGCTAAGGCAGGGGTAGCTAAGGCCTAGGCATGGCTTCTACTATTAAAATACTTTATTCTCGCTTGATGTCGCTAAATCTAGCAAAACTGCTATCATTTTTAATTGCTATAGGGCCTCGGGCCAACAACACCCGCGAACAAACAAAATTTCTTATCTCCGATCGTTGCCAACACACACTCACACACACTCACTATTCTTGCAGCAGCAGCAGCAGCGCACTGAATGACGTCATGCATGTATCGGCGTTTCTATTGGCTAATCATGATGTAATATCATTTACCGTACCTTTAGCAATCAAAAGTTCCGATACGGTACCGTATCTCTAGCCACGGCGTTTATTATTTGCATATATTAATATACTATTGACGTTATTATTATATTATGTACGTTTAGTAAGATGTTATTAACGTATGTTGTTATATTATAGGTTAAGTATTATATTATACACGTTTGTTATTATATTATGTATGTTATTATATGTCGTTCATATATTATTATATTATAAAAGTTTAGTATTATATTTTCAATACTCACTATTATAATTATGTACATTCATTATTATTTTGTTTAATTCACTATTATATTATCTCCTTCCTTATTATATTATACACATTCACTATTATTTTATTGCAGTTAACTTGTATATGGCAGTTGAGTAGTATATTATGGCTGATCATTATGTTGTTATACTATTGCAGGTTGAGGTCCATGGCTAAATGGAAAAAAAGGATTAGCCTTTATCTGGTGATTAATCTCTTAGGTTTTCACACCTACACATAAGCAATCCTTGACTGATGCACATTTATTTTATAATGTTATGCCATAAATTATATAGTGGGCTACGAATAATGTTTTATTTCATGATTTGGAACATTTTCACGCTTTTCCCGTTAAAATTGGCCAAGTACTTACGAAGATATGATATTAATCATTGTTTTTGGTAAGGTTTTGGTCAGCTATTCGATATAATACCCTACACCCCTCTGCTGCT
>NW_022748377.1:39755-55982 GCF_011630105.1 Anneissia japonica | reverse complement strand
AAGACTAGGCTTCAATAGCTAGCTGCCAGCAATTTAAAGCTTAAAATAATAAAACAAAAAAAATCATAGTCAGCTAGCTGCCAGGGCTTCTCTTTAGAGATTATGCTCAACAGATAAATCCCCATTGGAAACATGTCATGCGCAGAAACCAAAAGCTCCATGGAATTGTTCAAGCGGAACTCTCAGCAAAAGTAGATTATAAAGATGTGGGTTAGGAAAAAAGTCCTGAGAAGGTCCATGAAACCATTCATGCGTTAACTGAAACATATAAAGATGTGGGGTGAATCACTCATGCGGAACTCTGCTATCCAAGTTGTTGGCTCATTGTGTGCACTGTAGCGTGTACCTAAATACAACGGCGGGGTAAAATTAGAAGATGTAACAGCAGTATGTTCCACTAACTTAAATTTCGTACTTGGTAAAATGTGTTATACCGAGCCGATTTTTATCATTCAAAAGTCGTTATGAGGTGCTATTTAATGTTTAATAATATTTTTGGAAAGAAAATAGTGAAATTATGTCTCTAAATAGAAGTTCATATGCACCAGCCAAATATAATAGAATTGTTTATCAGTGAGATTAATCTGTGAATAAACAATTTTAATTACTTGTGTGATTATAAAGATGTGGGTAACCCACATCTTTATATACGACTTTTCATGGACCTCGACCTGCTATAGGCTGCTTATATTTCCAGTACAGAGGATTGTGGGCTGGCTGTTAGTAGGGCAATTATTGACCCTAGGTCAGACCACAGATAATTGTATCTAGCTAGGCAGTACATTGTCAACCTCTTAATTTTTCAACTATGACAGTGTAGAGAAACACATGTGCGATGTTTTTTATGCTGTGCGACGAAATAAACAACTTCATCGAGCATATTTTCCAGGTTTCGAGAAACAGACTTATACTACATTTACTACTACAATATACACACAAACCAGACTTCCACAACATTTTTATATTTCCAATTTTCAACCCCAGAGAACGCACATTCATCGGCACACCTCGAAATTTGTTTTCTTCCGCACTTAATTGATGGGTGTCTATAAAATGAAGACCGAAGAAAGAAGACCCCTATATTTTTCTTTTTTATTTTAATGATAATACACCAGGTAGTCACAATATCAAAATTGCGAAGATTTTTGGGATGTCTGTTTGTGAAATTTTCAAGGGTCTTCGTTTTATAGACATCCTATATGGGATACCCGAAAAACGAAGACCCACTCTTTTTCTCTCTTTTTTAATGATACTACACCAGACTGTCACAAAATCATAATTAGAAGATTAATTGTACTTTTGTTTGTAATGTTATGAAGTGTTTTCGCTTTATAGACACCCTGGGTGTCTTCAAAACGAAGACCAAAGACCTGCAAAACGAAGACCTCCACCAGAATAACATTAAATTGACAAAAATTCAGGCAATTAATGTGCTAGAAATTTAGATATTATATATACATAGCATGAAATGATTTAAAAAAAAAAAAACACAGAAAAAAAAACCATTATTTTTATCACGATTAAGAGAAAAAAATGTCTTCGTTTTTCGGGTTGTCGATGTTCGTTTTATAGACACCTATTCTATATAGGATGTCTATAAAACGATGACCCTTAATAATCTCATCCATCCAATGTCGGTGTCACTACATAAATGACCGAATGTTGCACAAAATTGCGTTACTTTACAACATTCCTACTGTTTATTTTAACATGAAACAAGTTTATGAATGCAATATTCAAGGTTCTTTTAGGCCCCCAATATACGCGTCCGCTATGCCAAGCCCTAATCACGTTAAAAAAATATAGCGCCGCCAAGATGAGCTCTGCCAGCCGTGGCCAGCATTACAACATTGGCTGCCGCCTTTGAACTGGAATAAAGATTTACATTTTAAATTTACTCGGATTCAGGCAATAATGTGCTAGAAAGATGAATATACATAGCAAGAAGTGATTTAAAAACATTATTTTCATCATGATTGAGAGAAAAAAAATGTGGGTCTTCGTTTTTCGGGTCTTTGGGCTTCGTTTTGTAGACACCCATATACAGTAGGCATGGGTGTACCCAAGGGAGGAAGTGGGGAAGGTCGTACGACCTCCCACCCCCCCTCCCAAATTTTCAAAGGTTCACATTTTTTACAGACATTTTTTCCAAGGCCTTTTCACAGACCTTGCCAATTTAGGGGGAGGGGCGGGTGGGCCCCCTCCTTGAATCCGCCTGTGCCTGCGAAAGGTTGTTTGCGGCCTACACCAAAGATCTCTGGTTTAGACTAAATTGGGGAAATTGTGGTATTTCGTCGCACAGTATAAAATCACCGCACTTGTGTTTCTCTAATATCTTTGTTAGGGTCAACAAGTTCTCTACACTGCCATTGTTGAAAAATTAAGAGGTGGTTAACACATGTACCCTATGACAGAAGTCTTCCTAAAGGTCACTCTGCCACAGCCCGATCCTCTGTGTTTCAGTCAAAACAAGAGGCTGCCAGTGCGAGCTTGTGGTTTTACTGCATGGCTAGATACGGTTATCTGTAGTCTGACCTATGGTCAAGAATTGCACTAACAACCAACTAACTAACAGCCAGCCCACAATCGTCTGTACAGGAAATACAAAAAGTTGGTATAACAACATAATGAACAGCCATAATATACTACTCAACTTCCATAATATACTGCTCAACTGCCATATACAAATGAACTGCAATGGAATAATAGTGATGTGTATAACATCATAAGGAAGGAGATAATATAATAATGAATTAAACAAATTAATAATGAATGTACATAATTAATAATAGTGTATTGATAATATAATACTAATCTTTTATAATATAATAAATGAACGACATAATAACAACATACATAATATAATAATAGACGTAATAATATAATACTAAACATACATAATATAATAACAAACGTAAATAATACAATACTAAACATACATAATACAATAACCAACGTGTATATTATAATACTTAACCTATGTAATATAACAACAAACGTAAATAATATCATACTAAACGTACATAATATAATAATAACGTCAATAGTATATTATGATAAATAATAAACGTACCTAATATACTAATAAACGCACATAATACTGAACGTACATAATATAATAATAAACGTATATAATATAATACTAAACGTACATTATGTAATAATAAACGTCTGTAATGTAATGATAAACATGTATAATATAATAATAAACTTACATAATATACTAATAGACGTAAATAATATAATGGTAAACATATATAATATAATAATAACGTACATAATATAATAAAAGACAAATAATATAACATGAAACGTACATAATATAATAACAAACGTAAATAGTATAATACTAAACATATATAATATAGTAACAAACGTATACAATATAATAATAATAAACGTACGTAATATAATAATAACGTACATAATATATTACTAAATGTAAATAATATAATAATAACGTACATAATATAATAGTAAATGTAAATAATATAACAATAAATATATTTTATATAATAATAAACGGGCATAATATAATAATAAACGCATATAATATAATAATAAACATATATAATATAATAATAAACATAAATAATATAATAATAAACGTACATAATATAATACTAATAGACATAAATAATATAATAATAAACATATATAATATAATAATAATTTTAAATAATATAATGATAAACGTAAATAATATAATAACAAACGTAAATAATATAATAGCAAACATAAATAATATAATAGTTTTTGTAGGCTTAAGACAGCTGGGGCTTGCCATAAATAAATGCTGATAAATAATGTTTAGACTATTTAAAATTGCTATATTACTTGCAACTATGCTACTTATACAGTTGATATGAGGTTTCATATTTAGCTTAGAGTCAATCAACACTCCTAAAAACTTGGCCTTACTAATACGAATAATCTTATTTAAATAAACTCTCAAAAAGGCCGCCATCGAGATCGGCTGCCTTCCGTGAGGCTGTATACTAGTAGTTCGTGAGCAACCGTATGCGCATACTAATGACAGCCTCTTATGGTATAAATAGGCCCTATAAATAAGTTTTTATATAATTCTGCAGAATATTTCTTCACTTTTCTACAAAAGTGACACACTTTTTTGATGTATAATTCTATAAACATGTTTCTCTATAAATTCTATAGAATATTTTTTATTCTAGAGAAAATATACCGGTATAAAAATATTCTATAAAGAATTATAAAGAATCTTAAAAGAAAACGTAACGAAAATTATATCAAGAATTTTGAAGAATTGTGGCAATTTTTCTATCTAGAAAACTACTGAATTTTACAGAAATTTACAGCAATTCAATAGGAAACAACAGCATTTCTATAGAAAACATATTTCTATAGCAAATAATGCTGATATAATTTCTTCTTTTCATAGAAAACTGTATCAGTCTCTATAATATGCTTTTACTAACGTTTAGTTTTTATAGCAGCATTCAAAAGAAAAAAGAATGTGTAGAAATAAAACATTGTAATGTCATAGGTAAAAAATAAGCCCATTAAGACACGTTGAAAAACAAAACCCGTCAGAAAATCAGTACGCGTTTTCGCACCCTCTCAATGGGTCCAATGTGTTTTAATTTTGTTCAACTAGTTTTCAAAGGGTTTAACTGGTTTTCAATACAGCTTCAAAGGGAAATGTTTACCCAATGGGTTCTCTAGTGGGTTTTTAACTGGTTTCTAAAAGGTTTTCATTAGGTTTCAATTTTAACTAGTTCAACTGGTATTCAAAAAGTTTTAACTGCTTTTCAACGACGTTTTGAACTAGCAAACTGTTAGTAGTACAGTTGGTCCGAGTTGCTGCAATATCTTTTATTACTGTAGTGTATCAGTTGACAGATTTTATAAGAACTAATATTATACGAAGCGGCAAATTCACATTCAAACATTTCCGTTATAACCTATTACTGGCCAATTATTTTTAAATTCCACATGTTACCGAAAGTTATTGTTATTATATACCGTAGGCCTACTTTCACCATAATAATATCTAAGTAAATGTAAATTTCATATCTCAATACATTCAATGCAATATTTCAAAGTTTTACACAAATAAAAATCTTAATAATATTTTTAAGAATCAATCGTGAATGTATGAATACATATTTTCTATACCGGTATTTATAAAAAGATTTTTAAGTCCATATGGCAAAATAAACGTACACTTTAATTTTAATTAAATGTGTAATGTGAGAAAATTAAAAATATACTATACTGTATTAGGCATTAAATTAAATGTACATTATAAAGGCATTATAATGTTTAAAAAACATACTGTCTTCATAAAGTATAAATAGAGTAAATCACGTATGTCCACAATCAATAGATCAATTAATTTCTTTTTAACTTGTCAATTAACTTTTGTCAGTGATAGCGAAACTGGGAGCATCTGCCGTTTTCGCCTTTTTGGTATGGCCCTATCATTAAAATGTTGTTGCATGTTGGAAAATTTCTGAAAAATAAATTGAAATATGTTACTATTTGAAAAACTATATAGTAGCATAGTTCAACTTGTCCATTGGTCCGAAGGTCTATTAGTCCAAAGGTCCATTGGTCCGAAGGTACATTAGTCCGAAGATCTATTGGTCCGAAGGTCCATTGGTCCGAAGGTCCGAATGAGAGTGTCTTTTCCGGTCATCTAGAAGTTCTATATTTTAAAATTTCCTACCCCAACTGTGGTGGGGCTGAGGTAAAATTGGACTGGTTAAGCCCTCCTCCTAATTTTATGTAAAAAATGTCGACGCTCTTGGTTTCATTGTAATAAGACCCAAAATTTTATGATCACGACCCCCCCCCCCCCACAAAAAAAATATATCCTGGATACACCCCTGTAGGCGCTATAATTGTTAAACGCCTCTCACTTAAATTCATAGTATTTTGTACAGAGTTAATTGACTTAAACAATGCTACATTTTTCATTGCAACTTTTTTTGGAGACTGATTAAAAATATTGTTATTTAAATATTTATATATTTGGTTGGCGTTTTAATACCCATATAATCTTTGTCATCGTCGCCAACATCCTCATCATCATTATAATCGTCAAGATCATTCGTCACCTTTGTTAACATTATCAGCAGGAGAGGATCAAGAAAACAAATGCTAGTAGGGGATAAAAGAATCAGAAAGGTTTTTAACATGGAACTGAGAGTACCGGGGGTTTTGATAAAAAAAGTGCATCTGAGACGCTCTAATATAACAAAAATAGCCTGTGTTGGTATTTGCCTTCGGGTAAGTATAATAAGTTCTGGTGCGCGTGAAAAAATACAATTTTAGCTTGAACATTGGATTTTTTTGAGCGGAAGAAGTTTGAGTATTATTTGGAAACACTATTCAAGACACTGCCTCAAAGAACCAGACATTCTGATGAACCATCGTATTCAATCAAATTAATTTTTAGATCAATATCATTCTATTTAATCTGACTTATACTATATAATTATATATAAATTTGTCAAGGCAATTAAAGTTTAGATATAAATATTGTACCATTATGGAGAATTTGATAACGCGGTTATCCTTTAACCACTGCTCTTTTATAATATGACCTTGCATCAAAAACATGAATCCAACGACGAAAAATGAATGAAACTAAAATAGCATGTAAGTAAACTCTAACATCGTACAGCAACTGACATTAAAATGGGACCAAAGATAAAGTTTAAAAACTTCTTTAAAAATTGGTAATTTTCTTTATTGATTTTGCACATTTTGGTGGGTATCAGCTGAATTTTTTTGTATATTTAACAATTTAAAAGCATGTCATGTTTTTTATGTACGGTATTGCCTAAAAGCAAAATGAATAAATATATATAAATGTTCAACACCCTGTACAGAAATCAGTGTAAAAATCAAAATGGAGCAATGTTTTATAATTTGTTTTATCCTGCCGATCCAGTTATTGCGTACAAAATCCCATAATTTTACAAAAGAATTCCCGTCCATCCTGAGGAATCCTAACAAAATTACGGCGTGATGGGGTCATTATGATGGAATCTCACTGAATCCCGATCGGGATCCCGATTTCATCTTTGATAGGGTATCTGTCATCTCTAATATGATTTTGTTTGATTGTCACTATGGTTCTTGTTTCTATTTATGAAATATGGTACCGTATCTTATTGTGTCCTATCTTAAACTTTCGGACCAATGGACCTTCGGACCAATGGGCCTTTGGAATAATGGTCCGTCCCCCACGATTATAGCCGGCTAACAGTTAAGACCGCATAAAGACCGCTTATAGCAATCCGACCCAGGGGCACTGGAACTTAATGGTCACAGGTACAGTATAGTACCGGTAAATTTTGTGCCAACACCATAGACTCTTTTCTAACATTTTACCGTAAATCAGCCAGGGACGTAGCCAGGATTTTGAAAGGGGGGGGGGGGAGCCGTTATGCGAATTACGTATGACCCCGGCGGGGTCAAATCCCCCTGTGAAGTAGCGCACTCTGAACGTTCTTAGGACTGTTTGAGAGGATAAAGTGAAAATTGCAATAGACGCATTATAAATAAGCAAAAGAATAATTATAAAATAAATCAAAAGTTGCAGATCCAGGAATTCGAAAGAGAGGTGAACCAGGGAGGGACTTTCACAGACCGAGGAATCACCCACCTCAGCCCCACCATGGTTGGGTCTGAGGTAAGGAAATTTATGATTAGGGCATCTCTAGATGGCTGGAAATTACACTCTCGCACTTCAATTTGAATATATTTTTCCTTTTTTCCCTTAAAAAATGAAGGTGGGGGTGGGGGCGTGCCTTAAATCCAACTCTGTTCAAGACATTCTTTATCTAGAATAATCATAATCACGAAAAATGGACATGAAAAACCAGATCACATCCTAAAAACAAACAGCAGTCACTAAGACATACATCAGGAGCCGACTCGATGGAGTTTAATGTCATACCCAGGGAAGGGCACAGATCTGTTTTGAAAGGTGGAGGGGGAGAATATTTTGTAAGTCGACACCCACCCCAGCCCCACAATGGTTGGAGCTGAGGTGAGAAAATTTGAGGAAATAGTACCTCTAGATGGCCAGAAATGACACTTTTAGTAAAATTCATCATCATCACATCACCAAGATGTGTACAAAAGAAATTCTCATGATCTTTTATCAGGGATTTTTGACAACCATAGATATCTTATTAATGTGTGTGTATACACCATAGAAAACAAAGCTTAAAAACATTGTCTTTGAGTATGTACTTTACATAGGCATACTTCAAAAACGTGATTTCTGAGGTGAGAAAATTTGAGCAAATAGTACCTCTCGAGATGGCCGGAAATGACACTTTTATATAATAAAATTCATCATCACATTACCATTATAGTCAAAATGAAACGCCAACAAATTTTTTATGATCTTTTATCAGGAATCTACTTAATATCCAGGACAACTTAGGCCTAATTATAGCTTACTAAGCTTTAACTATATATACTATAGTATGATCAACAAATCACAACTTCTTTTCGCATTTAACACAATTTTCTTCACTTTTTATTGCTATTAATATTATTATCAATTATTACTATCGTCATTATCATCATTGTTATTATTACTATTAGTAGTAGCATTATTAAACAAACACGATCTTTTATCGGGGATTTTTGACAACCATGGAGATCTTATTTTTATTAATGTGTGTGTGATATACCATAGGGAAAAAAACATAGAAAAAAAGCTTAAAAACATTGTCTTTGAGTATGTACTTTACATAGTGCTACTTCAAAAACGGGATTTCACAACCACCTCAGCCCCACCATGGCTGGGGCTGAGGTGAGAAAATTTTAGGAAATAGTACCTCTCGAAATGGCCTGAAATGACACTTTTATATAGTAAAATTCATCATCATCCCATTACCATTATACTCAAAATTGAAATGCCAACAAATTTCTCATGATCTTTTATCAGGGATCTACTTAATATCCAGGACAACTTAGGCCTCATTATAGCTTACTAAGCTTTAACTATATATACTATATTATGATCAACAAATCACAACTTTTTTTCTCATTTAGCACAATTTTCTTCACATTTTATTGTTATTAATATTAATATCAATTATTACTATCGTCATCATCATCATTGTTATTATTATTATTATTATTATTATTATTATTATTATTATTATTATTAAACAAACATATAAGGAAACTTGCAAAAGGATAAAAACGAAATTGAACCACAGTATCGCATTTCTATCTTAAAAGACCTGGCCTGAGATTTATGGATTTAAGATTTTTTTAAATCACGCTTAGGCTTATGTGTTCTATTAGGCCTATGTGTAACGTGTACTGATGCATATTTACATGTTTAGAAGTATTTATTTTAAGTGATCCCAGGAAATAATTTGTATTGGCTCAAGAATAAGCTTTAAAATTTTAACACTGTGTACAAAGGGGGGGGGGGGATACGTCCCTGAAATCAGCTATGTTTTATTACACTGGAGCTTCTACACTGTACCTGACCCTATATATGTGTCCACAGGCCCCGGCAAAGTAGGATGATGAAGAAAAAACATAGCAAGCTGGCATTTTACTTTACAATAATACATACAATGGTAATTAATTTTAAAACTATAATAGATGTGTGTGAATATGTATGTATGTTGTCAAAGCACTTCATAATTCCTCGCCAATGTTTATTTCACAACTCATTCATCCTTACATTCCTAAGAGGTCTCTGAGATCTAGTTCAGAGTCTCTACTTGCTCATTCCACTCGCCCGTCGACAAAGCATTATGGTAGTCGTTCTTTCTCTTGGGCTTCTGTCTTTCTTTGGAATGCTCTGCCTATTACAATCCGACAGGCAACTTTCATTGATGATTTTAAGGCAGCTTTAAAAACTCACCTTTTTAACTTGTATTTTTCTTAATTTTTTTCCCCGAATTTTATTTTTACTGTTAAGCGCATTGAGGCTTTAGCATAATGCGCTATATAAGCCAAAATTATTATTAATTATTATTATTATATGCTAGCAGTTCATGCGTAATTAATACTTGACTAATCATGTAATTTCGGCAAGTTAACCACAATAACTACAGTTTGGTTAAGTCCGATATAAGCTTTGCACATTGCAAGATGGTAATAAGAACACGGAGACCGGTTTATTTGAAATAATAAAATGAACATAAATAAAATAAAAAGTTTCCCTAGTAGAGAGCTGGAAATCATGGTCAGTAGAGATTACTTTAATCACTTCTAGAGCACTTCTATACCTAATAACGTATTTCGGGCTACTTGGTAAAACTATGTTAAAACAAAATATTGAGCAATACATTTTCGAAAATTTGGGTCGGTCGTTGTGGTTTAGCCATAAAACCACCATTTTTTCCCCAATGACTGATAAGACAGAATAGAAAAAAAACTAGAGATACTATGTTCAATAGAACATGAACCCAGTCATTTTTTTAAGAGATAACCATTGTGACCTTTAAGCTCAACCTGTGTGAACACCCCATGTTTGGTAGGAGTCTGTCCAATACAATTGGACCAATTATTACTCACTAGAAATCATAATGAAAACTTTTCCTCTATTTGCGACAAAAGCGAATTCAGGTAAATTTGACCTACATCTTATGCACGAACGCACTAACGGCAGAAAACTCGAAATTCGTAGCTGCTATTGGCCTTAAGCGCGTGACGTCATTCATAGACAGGGTAAAAACAGTTCCGAATACAAAATTGTAAAGAAAAAAATGATTAATGGTTATTTAAGCAACCAGCCAGCATGGGACTTACATGGTAAGCGACCTGTCGTTGCAGAGTTATGGTAAAAAGAAGCAGGAAGTATACCAATAAACACTCCAATTTTAACCTTTTCCTATGCAAAAGCATAAGAGATAGTCAATTTTAATGAAAAATGATCACTCAATTTTGTATAATTATAAAAATATATAGATGATTATAAAGCTTAAAACATCTAGTTTCTTAATCCGATCGCCCCAGATTGCCAAATGAAACCAATCAAATTATATAGTCGATTTTGTGAGAAAAGGAGGTCCGGTTTTGACTCATTTACTGTTAAAGTGTGCAGTGAACCGTTTAGTGAGCAGAGGTCCTCAGGTTTTTCATTATGATTTGATAATTTTTACTATAGTGACTCTTGTGACTTTTGACCTATAGGTGAAGAGTCGTTTTTCATGTTTAGAAGGTCCTAAGGGTCATTCCTGGCAAATTCGATATGTTACCCTGATCCAAGACTGGGGTGTAGGAGGGGTCGCCGGTTCTTAATGACGAAAATTGATTGAATTTCGTCCAATGGTTTGCCATTAGTAGCATTTTGAAATGTTACTAGAGAGAACAAAAAATAACCCTTTAATGACCTTTGACCGTAAATCGCTGAACACCATAAGACCCTACATTATGTCAATACATATGTGCCCAGGACAAGACTGTGCTATGATATGACCAAATTTTAATTTGTTAATTAAGTTTTTAGTTTGCCAGAAAGAAACTGCAAGGAAACAGAACCCAGTCAGCATGCTGCTGACTGGGTAAAGAAAGAAACTGCTCGGAAACAAAACCCAGTCAGCATGCTGCTGACTGGGCTTTATATACCAAATAATAATTTGGTATATAAAGCAAATCTTGATGTTAATACTCAGTATTTCAAATGTTTAGCAAAAATTAGATACCTGTTAAAATACGTCTGATATAGATAACGCGTTCTGTTTATGTAATTACATTTACGTGTCTGGTAACTATATAGTTACCACTTATATTACAGAGATAACTAGCAAGATAAATTTATCTACTGAAAAACCTTAGTACGTGTTAAATCAATCGGTCACTCATATCATACATGACATTACTATTGGGTATTCAGGCACAGGGAAGAAAGTAATGGAAACGCTCATCATACACGTATTCAGTATTCATACACTGGGCGGAGATATGCACTGCTTGTTTTTGTTTTTTGTTTTCTTTTGTTTTATTTTTTTAAAATTTTGTTTTACTACTTGATTATTAAAGTATTGTACGTCAAATGAGAGAAATTAAATGCCAAAAAAATATTATCCACAGTAAATTAATATTATAATAGTTATGGTAATATCTGTAGTAACGAAAGAGTTTGAATTCAGTAAAAAAAAAATCAAATACCACATTCATCTTTTGTTGATCACATGATCATTGCATCGAACCTGTGTATCACAAACAAAACGTCATGTTTTTACTTTCAGAAAGCTACGATGGAGCTTATAATCTGTGTAAACGTCTGATATTTTAAATATCATTGTCATCGACAACATAAATGCATTACATCTACACGCTAATAAATAAATATAGGTCTAAAGAAAAAAAAAATACTGATCGAGGTTAACAGCTCTGTATCTGCGTAACAGCAGCGTATCTGATCATCTGATCTAATTTGAAAAGATATCATCTGATCTAATTTGAAAAGATACGCGCTTTCATTATAATAAATACTTATTATTCCATCGTTACAAAAGGCTGCTCGCGACAATAAAATAACCCTTCAAGAATAGCAGAACAAACACAATGGGTATAGTTGAACAAATTTAAATTCATTTGCAACACTTGTTCTACCTTACAAAATTTCTTGGGCTAACACGGCATCTGAGTATTTTGTTATTAACTAATAAATATCCATGGTCCAGGCCCGCGAAGTTCCTGAAATAATATTTTAAACTGATGTATCAAACCATCTTAGCAAAATCCTAGCTAAAAAATCGTCTTTGTCAGTTCATGCGTACAATCGACTTTTTAATTTTAACGAATTTTTAAGTTAATGCAATACGGTAGTGATCAATTTGACTTAAGCAAGAAAATGGATTTAAGATGAACTTAAATTGATTTCTAGTTTGATAAATCCGGCCCCTGGTCTTTTCCAAAATAGATTATCTGCGTTCATCGTCCTGTACAGTAGCAGTACTTATTAAAACACAATGTATAGTCATAGTCACAATCGCAAGTGTCATGTGATACATAACATGGATTAAACATTTTCCACTGGGTAAAGGTAACTTGATTATTTGCTTCGAATAAGTAATCCATTCGTCCTATAAAGATAAGCTTATGAAATAGCGCCGTTAAGGTCGCGACCAGGACATACCCTCTAATCTAGATTGACAAAGATATATGTTAAATATGTTAAATACAGACACAATGTATACATATGCCTTGTTCTAGAGTCCAGTTAGTTTATCGAAATGATATTATGCATAAGTGTGTTATTTAGTAAAAAATCAAATTTAACGTAAATATGGAAAATGCACAGGAAGAAAGAATAGAAAAAAACCATTAACGGCTGAAATATGTACTGAAAATAAACAATAATAATCATAATTTTGTCATTATTGCATCACATTTATGTGAAAAACCCTTTAGGCACTAATCATTAGAGGTGAAATGAGGCAGCCTAAACGTTTCATAAATTCGACATCGAATCCAAGACCTTACATGATTTCCAAAATTTATTCATATGAAGAAGAAAAAAAAAATATTAGGAAATCTTTTAGCAATGCTTAATAATAGAGTTCGAATCAAAAAAGGTACAGTATATATCCTACCTTGACTGATTTAGTAGTGCATATAAAACGGTTGCGGAAAAGCTGTGATGTTTAAAGATATAAAATGCAACCAGGGCACTGGTAGTTGTGTGACCGTTGCCAAAGATACTAGAAATACAAGATAGAGCACTCGCATAGCAAAAATGAGGCGAAAATTTTCCATAGTTATGAGGCGCCCTTCTCTTTTTAAAATGAAATTTCTATTTACTTGGTACAGACGTGAAAAGCGCCCTTCTGTTACTAAGTATATCCAGACGCACAAGGCGACCTTCTTTTTTCATTTATGGAGGAAAACGTTATCACTAATCAGAGTCCGGTCATACCATTCTTCGCTTTGATGTGTCATTTTATTGTTTTGATGTGTTTAATGCCTACTTGATGTATCTTATGGATAATGACAACGACGTCTACCTCTGCAAAAGGAAGTTATGTATTCACAGTTGTGTAACGCTGGCACAGCTTTTTTTTTGTTTGTATCCCCAGTGTATTCCCACATTGCATTTCGGTGGAAAGGTTTTTTTTTCTGTGGAGAACTCTATTGTGTGTTGCTAGTATCTTCGCCGTTGTTAATGTTCATAAATTATATAATGCGCATGTGCGTATGTATAGAATAGTCTATAAATACATGAAAACGTCACATAGGTCTGTATACAAAAGAATATTATGTGAGCAATGTATTGTTTAAAATACGCGTACTATAAGAGCGTAATAAGAAAGTTGCAGGTCTAATAAGGAAGATCGTGTATAGGACCTATGAAAATGTAATACGTATGTGTTTGCGTAATCTAACTACCCACTTCTAATTTGAGTTTGTAAAAATAATATAAATATTATGTGTGTATAAAAAGAACAAATTAATTTGTCTGAAAAGGCTTATACAATATCATATATACTGTAACATTTATTAATTATTTAAAATTATATACACTATTAGAATATAATCACGAGTTATATAAATCAGTTAAGTTAACGTGTAGCTTAGAGCTAGAACAACAGATACGTTTAGGTTTTTTTTTTAAATTTTAATTAACGTATTTTTATTGGAATATCTGTTCTTAACAAGATAACTATGACTATCCATTATATCTTTCAAAATTAATTTCTAATTTGTTGTAAGTTTTATGAGATAAAATTTTCATGAAAACTGTTCCTCTATCATCTTATCGATCATATATATTTTTAGGATTTCTAATACAATGGTAAAATAACCTGTATAGGATACGATATCTATTTAAAAAAGGTGGACGTATAACCGATATTTTTGAGTCAATGTGATATTAATTTACTTTTGTTTTGCAATACGAGAGTCTAAGATAGCGATTACACTTAAAGGTCGATAGACCATGGTTCGATGTTTAATGTATGTAGGTGTATTTCTAGAATGGTTTCTGATAAACGCTGAAATGAAGTTAAGAAGTAGTTGAAGCAGAATAATTAATGAATACGCGAGTATCCAAATATATCATGTCTTAGTGCGCAGATTTATTTAAAAGACGAGTATCTTAACTTTTGCAAAGTATAATTTCCGCTGATAGATATATATTAGGAGACTTTATCCATTTCAGCTCTACAATGTCCTGGACCAAGGTGCACTCTTTATAAGAATATGGCACTCTAGACGCAGAAATGACACCTTATTAAAATAAATTTTTACCTAAAAACATTTTTTTTTTTTTTTGCAGAATTGAGAGAGGGTATGTTGTTTACAGGCCTACATGGGCCCAGTGAAAATAATTAATTTGACACTACTGCAAGATGGTGGAAGATAAATAACTCCGCAAAGCTTCTAGTTAGATGTCGGATATAATTATATCGGGAGAGTAGGGCAACTTAAGAATAACACCTCTAGACACCTGGAAATGACAAGCGAAGAAAAAAAAAAGTAAAAAACAAAAAGTAATTTGATATTTTTTTTAAAGCCAATAAAAAACTTCATCTTACGGTAGACTATTTCTTCATTTGTTAGGGTGTTGTGATATACCAATTTGTCACATTTACCAATATCAATTAAAATGTCGAAAGATAAAAGCCTGGTCCCATGATAGATAGTGTGGTTTGAACCCTAATGCAAATAGGCCAAATCAATTTTGTGAGTTGTCCTTATCATAAGATCTGGTTTGAGAAATGCTTTTATATATGCATTTATATGTGGTTGTATTATCATATTTTAAAGTATTTTTAGTAGGCTACATTTCCGTGATAAACATGGCTGGTACAATTTGTATAGGAAGGGGTAAAGTCTTTACTTGGCAACCTCTAAACCCACAGTGCACTTTATTACTTTGTCACCAATTTACGAAAAATAAATTCAAGTACCGGTATCAGGAAATACTTAAGGGTATATTCCAGAATGATAAGCTAATTGCGTATGCCTATTCGTTGAACATTTAAGCACACGCCCCCTTATACCTTAAGTATGCAAGTACTCTAGGGTATATATAAAGTGAAGTTATACATTTATACATTCGCAGAGTGTACAGCATCTGTCCAGTTGCAGCAATTCTAAAAAGTCTACAATTAGTTTTGTGCAGAGCCTTCGGTATAGTGTTTCTGATTCACAAGAAACTTATCTGCAAGTAAATTACAGGTAAGACTACGACATGTTAAAAATATTATAAATAATTACACAGGATTACATATACGGAATATATAT